>NW_027480889.1:0-90515 GCF_051401765.1 Calliopsis andreniformis | reverse complement strand
GGATTGAGAATTGAGGATTGAGGGTTGAGGATTGAAGATTGAGGATTGGGTATTGAGGATTGAAGAATGAGGATTGAGGATTGAGGATTGAGGATTGAAAGTTGAGTATTGAGGATTTGAAAATTGAGGATTGAGGATTGAGGTTTGAGGATTGAGGATTGAGGATTGAGTATTGAGGATTGAGGATTGATGGTTGAGTATTGAGGATTGATGGTTGAGGGTTGTGTGTTGAATATTGAGGATTGGCGGATTGAGTATTGAAGATTGAGGACTGAGGACTGGGGATTGAGTATTGAGGATTGAGTGTTGAGGATTGAGGATTGAAGATTGAGTATTTGAGGATTGAAGAATGAGGATTGAGGTTGAGGATTGAGGATTGAGGGATGAGGGCTGAGGGTTTAGGATTGATGAGTGAGCATTGAGGATTGAAGATTGAGGATTGAGGATTGAGGATTGAGGATTGAGGATTGAGGATTGAAAGATTGAGGATTGTGTGGACTGAGTGTTGAGTGTTGTGTGATGAGAATTGATGTTTGTGGATAGATATTTGAAGATTGCAGATTGAGCATTGGGTATTGAAAACTGTGAATTGATGATATTCTATGAGGATTGAGAATTGACAAACTGTTTGTTGAGGACTGAGGGCTGAAGATTGAGGATTCAGGATTGAGAATTCAGAATTGATGATTGAGGACTGAGGACTGAGGATTGAAGATTGAGTATTGAGGATTGAAGATTGAGGATTAAGGACTTGAGGATTTGGGATTGAGGATCTAGGATTGAAAAATTGATTATTGAGGATTGAAGATTGAGGATTGAGGATTGAAGATTCAGGCGATTGAAGATTGAGGATTGAGGATTGAAGATTTAGGATTGGCGTATTGCGGATCTAGAGCATTGAGGAGTGAGGATTGAGGATTGAGGATTGAGGATTGAGGATTGAGGATTGAGGGTTGATGATTGAGTATTGAGGATTGAAGATTGAGGATTGAGCATTGAGGATTGAGGATTGACGATTGAGGATTGAAGAGTGAGGATTGGCGACTGAGTGTTGAGGGTTGAGTGATGAGAATTGATGTTTGTGAATGGAGACTTGAAGATTGAGATTGAGGATTGAGTATTGAAAACTGAGAACTCAGGATTTCTATTGAGTATTGAGAATTTTGTATTGATGGTTGAGGGTTGTGTGTTGAATATTGAGGATTGGCGGATGAGTATTGAAGGTTGAGGACTGAGGACTGAGGATTGAGTATTGAGGATTGGGGATTGAAGGTTGAGTATTGATGAGTGAAGATTGCGGATTGATTATTGAGGGTTGAGGTATGAGGACGAGCACTGAGGGTGAGGATTGAGGTTTGAGGACAGACGATTGAGGATTGAGGATGAGAATTGATAATGGAGGATTGAGCATTGTAGATTTAGGACTTGGGTATTGAGGACCTGAGGATTGGGGATTGAGGATCTAGTATTGGAGATTGATTATATAGGATTGAAGATAGAGCGTTGAGGATTGAGGATTGAGGATTGAGAATTGAGAATTGAGAATGAGGACTGAGGTTTGAGGATTGAGGTGTGAGGAATGAGGATTGAGGACTCGAGGATTGAGGATTGAGGATTGAGGATTGAGGATTGAGGATTGAAGATTGAGTGTTGATGATTGAGGGTTGAGGATTGAGGATTGAGTATATTGAGGATTGCGGATGAGGGCTGAGGTTTGAGGTTTGAGTATTGAATCCTGGGAATTCAGGATATTCTATTGAGTATTGAGAATTGAGGATTGATGGTTGAGTATTAAGGATTGAGGATTGAGGATTGAGGATTGAGTATTGAAGATTGAGGATTGATGATTGAGGATTGAGGATTGAGGATGAGGATTGAGGATTGAGGATTGAAGATTGAGAATTGAGGATTTAAGGTTGAGGATTGAGGAATGAGGATTGAGGATTGAGGATGACGGCTGATGGTTGAGGTTTGAGGTTTTAGGAGACTGAGGACTGAGGACTGATGATTGAGAATTGAGGATTGAGGATTCAGGATTGTGGATTGAATATTGAGTATTGAGGATTGAAGACTGACGATTGAGGATTGAGGATTGAGGATTGAAGATTGAGGATTGAGGATTGAGGATTTGAATATTGAGGACTGAGTGTTGAGGGTTGAGAGATGAGAATTGATGTTTTGTGGATGGAGATTTGAAGATTGAAGATTGAGGATTGAGTATTGAAAACTGAGAATTCAGGATATTTCAACTGAGTATTGAGAATTGAGGATTGATGGTTGAGTATTGAGGATTGATGGTTGAGGGTTGTGTGTTGAATATTGAGGATTGGCGGATTGAGTATTGAAGATTGAGGACTGAGGACTGGGGGATTGAGTATTGAGGATTGAGCATTGAGGATTGAGGATTGAAGATTGAGTATTGATGATTGAAGGTTCCGGGTTGATTATTGAGGGTTGAGGATTGACGACGAGGACTGAGGGCTGAGGATTGAGGACTGAGGATTGAGGATTGAGGACTGGCATTTGAGGATTCAACATTGAGGGACTGGGGATTGTGGATTGAAGATTGAGGATTAAGGATTGAGGATTGGGGATTGGGGATCTAGGGTTGGAGATTGATTATTGAGGGATCGAAGATTGAGGGATTGAGGATTGAGGATTGAGAATAGAGAATTGAGGATGAGGACTGAGGGTTGAGGATTGAGGTTTGAGGTACGAGGATTGAGGTTTGAGGATTGAGGACTGAGGATTGACGATTGAGTATTGAAGATTGAGGCCTGATGACTGAGGATTCAGGATTGAGGATTGATGATTGCTCATTGAGTATTGAAAGCTGAGTATAGAGGATTGAATATTGAGGATTGAGGATTGAGGATTGAGGATTGAAGGTTGAGTATTGTGGATTGAAGATTGAGGATGTGAGGATTGACGATTGAGGTTTGAGGATTGAGGTTTTGAGGATTGACGATGAGGGCTGAGGGTTGAGGATTGAGGTTTGAGGTCTGAGGTCTGAGGATTAAGGATTGAGAATTTGAGGATTGAGGATTGAGGGTTGTGGATTGAAGATTGAGGATTGGGTATTGAGGATTGAAGAATGAGGATTGAGGATTGAGAATTGAGGACTGATGATTGAGTATTGATGGTTGAAGATGAGGTATTGAGGATTGAGGATTGAGGATTGAGGATTGAGATGATTGACGGATTGGGGACTCTGTGTTGAGGGTTGAGTGATGAGGATTGATGTTTGTGGATAGAGATTCGAAGATTGCAGACCGAGAATTTAGTATTGAAAACTGTGAATTGATGATATTCTATTGAGGATTGAGGATTGACAACTGATTGTTGAGGTCTGAAGTCTGAAGGTTGAGGACTGAGGATTGAGGATTCAGGATTGAGGTTTGAGGACTGAGGATTGAGGATTGAGGATTGAGGCCTTGAGGATTGAGGATTGAGGATTGAAGATTGAGGTTTGAGGATCCAGGATGAGTGCCTGAGGGTTGAGGATTGAGGTTTGAGGACTGAGGACTGAGGATTGAGGGTTGAGAATTAAGGATTGCGGATTGAGGATTGAAGATTGAGGATTGGGTGTTGAGGATTGAAGAATGTAGGATTGAGGATTGAGTATTGAGGATTGAGGATTGAAGATTGAGTATTGAGGATTGAAGATTGACGATTGAGGATTCAGGATTGAGGGTTGAGAGGATTTAGGATTGAGAATTGAGGATTGAGGATTGAGGATCGAAGATTGAGGATTGGGTATTGAGGATTGAAGAATGGGGATTGAGGATTGAGGATTGGGTATTGATGATTTAAGATTGAGGATTGAGAATTGAGGATTGAGGATTGAAGATTGAGTATTGAGTATTGAAGATTGAGGATCGAGAATTGAGGATTGAGGATTGAGGATTGAAGATTGACGATTGGGAAATGAGTGTTGAGGGTTGAGTGACGAGAATTGATGTTTGTGAATGCAGATTTGAAGATGAAGATTGAGGATTGAGTATTGAAAACTGAGAATGCAGGATTTTCTATTGAGTATTGAGAATTATGGATTGATGGTTGAGGGTTGTGTGTTGAATATTGAGGATTGTGCGGTCGAGTATTGAAGGTTGAGGACTGAGGACTGAGGATTGAGTATTGAGGATTGAGGATTGAGTATTGGGGATTGAGGATTGAAGATTGAGTATGATGAAGTGAAGATTGCGTATTGATTATTGAGGGTTGAGATTTGAGGACGAGGACTGAGGGTTGAGGATTGAGGTTTGAGGACAGAGGATTGAGGATTGAGGATTGAGAATTGATAATTGAAGGATTGAGGATTGAAGATTTAGGATTGGGTATTGAGGATTGAGGATTGGGGATTGAGGATCTAGTATTGGAGATTGATTATTTAGGATTGAAGATAGAGGTTGAGGATTGAGGATTGAGGATTGAGAATTGAGAATTGAGAATGACGGACTGAGGTTGAAGGATTGAGGTTTGAGTAATGAGGATTGAGGATTGAGGATTGAGGATTGAGGTTTGAGGATTGAGGATTGAGTATTGAAGGTTGAGGATTGATGACTGAGGATTGAGGATTGAGGATTGAGATTGAGGATTGAGGATCGAGGATTGAAGATTGAGTGTAAGGATTGAGGGTTGAGGATTGAGGATTGTGTATTGAGGATTGAGGATGAGGGCTGAGGTTTTGAGGTTTGAGGTTTGAGTATTGAAATCCGGGAATTCAGGATATTCTATTGAGTATTGGGAATTGAGGATTGATGGTTGAGTATTGAGGATTGAGGATTGAGGAATGAGGATTGAGAATTGAGGATGACGGCTGATGCTTGAGGGTTGAGGTTTTAGGACTGAGGACTGAGGACTGATGATTGAGAATTGAGGATTGAGAGATTAAGGATTGAAGATTGAGAGATTGGGTATTGAGGATTGAAGAATGAGGATTGAGGATTGAGTATTGATGATTGGGATATTGAAGATTGAGTATTGAGGATTGAAGATTGAGTATTGATGATGAAGATGAGGATTGAGTATTGAGGTGACTGAGGGCTTGAGGTTGAGGACGAGGACTGACGGTTGAGGGTTTGAGGTTTGTGGATTGAGGGTTGAGGACTGAGGACTGAGGTTAGAGGATTGAGGATTGAGGATTGAAGATTGAGTATGATGATTGAAGATCTGAGGATCGAGAATTGAGGGTTGAGGATTGAGGACGAGGACTGACGGTTGAGGATTGTTGTTTGAGGATTGAGGGATTGAGGATTGAGAATTGAGGATGAGGACTGACGTTTGGTGATTGAGGTTTTGAGGAATGAGGATTGAGGATTGAGGATTGAGGATTTGAGGATTGAGTATTGAAGGTTGAGGATTGATGGCTGAGGATTGAGGATTGCGGATTGACGAATTGAGGATTGAGGATTGAGGGTTGAAGGTTGAGGATTGAAGGTTGAGGATTGGACGATTGAGGATTGAGGATTGAGGATGATGGCTGAGTTTTGAGGTTTGAGGTTTGAGTATTGAGTCCTGTGAAGTCAGGATGTACTATTGTATTGAGAATTGGGGATTATGGGATGGGTTTAGTATTGAGGATTCAGGATTGAGGATAGAGGATTGAGTATTGAACGATTGAGGATTGATGATTGAAGATTTAGGATTGAGGATTGAGGATTAGAGATGAGGATTGAGGATTGAGGATTGAGTATTGGGGATTGAGGATTGAAGGTGGAGGATTGAGGATTGATGATTGAGGATTGAGGATTGAGGATTGAGGATTGAATATTGAGGATTTGGGACTGAGTGTTGAGGGTTGAGCGATGAGAATTAATGTTTGTGGATAGAGATTTGAAGATTGCAGATTGAGTATCGAGTAGTTGAAAGCTGTGAATTGAGGATATTCTATTGAGGATTGAGGATTGACAATTGACTGTCGAGGACTGAGGGCTGAAGATTGAGGATTCAGGATTGAGAATTCTGAATTGAGGTTTGAGGACTGAGGATTGAGGATTGAAGATTGAGTATTGAGGATTGAAGATTGAGGATTGAGGATTGAGGATGGGGCATTGAAGAGAGAGGACTGAGTGTTGACGATTGTGTGTTGAGAATTGATGTTTGAGGTTGAGTTATGATTATTGATTTTTGTGGAATTGAGTATTGAACGATGAGAATTCAGGTATTCTATTGAGTATTTGATAATTGAGGATTGATTGTTGAGTATTGAGGATTGATGGTTGAGGGTTTTGTGTTGAATATTGAGGATTGAGAATTGAGGATTGAGGATTGAAGATTGAGGATAGAAGATTGAGGATTGAGGATTGAAGATTGAGGAATTGGGTATTGCGGATTGAGCATTGAGGAGTTGGGTATTGCGATTGAGCATTGAGGATTGAGGATTGAAGATTGAGGATTGAAGATTGAGGATTGAGGATTGAAGATTGAGGATTGGGTATTGCGGATTGAGCATTGAGGATTGAGCATTGAGGATTGAGGATTGAGGATTGAGGATTGAGGATTGAGGATGAGGGCTGAGGGTTGAGGATTGATGATTGAGCATTGAGGATTGAAGATTGAGGATTGAGAATTGAGGATTGAGGATTGAGGATTGAAGATTGAGGATTGGGTATTGAGGATTGAAGAATGAGGATTGAGGATTGAGGATTGAGGATTGAAAGTTGAGTATTGAGGATGAGAAAATTGAGGATTGAGGATTGAGGTTTGAGGATTGAGGATTGAGGATTGAGTATTGAGGATTGAGGATTGATGGTTGAGTATTGAGGATTGATGGTTGAGGGTTGTGTGTTGAATATTGAGGATTGGCGGATTGAGTATTGAAGATAGAGGACTGAGGACTGGGGATTGAGTACTTGAGGATTGAGTGTTGAGGATTGAGGATTGAAGATTGAGTATTGAGGATTGAAGAATGAGGATTGAGGTTGAGGATTGAGGATTGAGGATGAGGGCTGAGGGTTTTAGGATTGATGAGTGAGCATTGAGGATTGAAGATTGAGGATTGAGGATTGAGGATTGCGGATTGATTATTGAGGGTTGAGGTATGAGGACGAGCACTGAGGGTTGAGGATTGAGGTTTGAGGACAGAGGATTGAGGATTGAGGATTGAGAATTGATAATGGAGGATTGAGGATTGTAGATTTAGGATTGGGTATTGAGGACTGAGGATTGGGGATTGAGGATCTAGTATTGGAGATTGATTATATAGGATTGAAGATAGAGCGTTGAGGATTGAGGATTGAGGATTGAGAATTGAGAATTGAGAATGAGGACTGAGGTTTGAGGATTGAGGTTTGAGGAATGAGGATTGAGGACTGAGGATTGAGGATTGAGGATTGAGGATTGAGGATTGAGGATTGAAGATTGAGTGTTGATGATTGAGGGTTGAGGGATTGAGGATGGAGTATTGAGGATTGCGGATGAGGGCTGAGGTTTGAGGTTTTGAGTATTGAATCCTGGGAATTCAGGATATTCTATTGAGTATTGAGAATTGAGGATTGATGGTTGAGTATTAAGGATTGAGGATTGAGGATTGAGGATTGAGTATTGAAGATTGAGGATTGATGATTGAGGATTGAGGATTGAGGATGAGGATTGAGGATTGAGGATTGAAGATTGAGAATTGAGGATTTAAGGTTGAGGATTGAGGAATGAGGATTGAGGATTGAGGATGACGGCTGATGGTTGAGGTTTGAGGTTTTAGGACTGAGGACTGAGGACTGATGATTGAGAATTGAGGATTGAGGATTCAGGATTGTGGATTGAATATTGAGTATTGAGGATTAAAGACTGACGATTGAGGATTGAGGATTGAGGATTGAAGATTGAGGATTGAGGATTGAGGATTGAATATTGAGGACTGAGTGTTGAGGGTTGAGAGATGAGAATTGATGTTTGTGGATGGAGATTTGAAGATTGAAGATTGAGGATTGAGTATTGAAAACTGAGAATTCAGGATATTCAACTGAGTATTGAGAATTGAGGATTGATGGTTGAGTATTGAGGATTGATGGTTGAGGGTTGTGTGTTGAATATTGAGGATTGGCGGATTGAGTATGAAGATTGAGGACTGAGGACTGGGGATTGAGTATTGAGGATTGAGCATTGAGGATTGAGGATTGAAGATTGAGTATTGATGATTGAAGGTACCGGGTTGATTATTGAGGGTTGAGGATTGACGACGAGGACTGAGGGCTGAGGATTGAGGACTGAGGATTGAGGATTGAGGACTGGGCCATTGAGGATTCAACATTGAGGACTGGGGATTGTGGATTGAAGATTGAGGATTAAGGATTGAGGATTGGGGACTGGGATCTAGGGTTGGAGATTGATTAATGAGGATAGAAGATTTGAGGGTTGAGGATTGAGGATTGAGAATTGAGAATTGAGGATGAGGACTGAGGGTTGAGGATTGAGGTTTGAGGTACGAGGATTGAGGTTTGAGGATTGAGGACTGAGGATTGACGATTGAGTATTGAAGATTGAGGCCTGATGACTGAGGATTTCAGGATTGAGGATTGATGATTGCTGATTGAGTATTGAAAGCTGAGTATTGAGGATTGAATATTGAGGATTGAGGATTGAGGATTGAGGATTGAAGGTTGAGTATTGTGGATTGAAGATTGAGGATTGAGGATTGACGATTGAGGTTTGAGGATTGAGGTTTGAGGATTGACGATGAGGGCTGAGGGTTGAGGATTGAGGTTTGAGGTCTGAGGTCTGAGGATTAAGGATTGAGAATTGAGGATTGAGGATTGAGGGTTGTGGATTGAAGATTGAGGATTGGGTATTGAGGATTGAAGAATGAGGATTGAGGATTGAGAATTGAGGATTGGGGGACTGAGGATTGAATAATCAGGATTGAGGATTGAGGATTGAGGATTGAGGATTGAGGATTGAAGATTCAGTATTGAGGATCGAGGATTGAGAATTGAGGATTGAGGATGGAAGATTGAGGATTGAGGTTGAGGATTGAGGATTGAAGATTGAGTATTGATGAGTGAAGATTGCGGATTGATTATTGAGGGTTGAGATTTGAGGACGAGGACTGAGGGTTGAGGATTGAGGTTTGAGGACAGAGGATTGAGGATTGAGGATTGAGAATTGATAATTGAGGATTGAGGATTGAAGATTTAGGATTGGGTATTGAGGATTGAGGATTGGGGATTGAGGATCTAGCATTGGAGATTGATTATTTAGGATTGAAGATAGAGGGTTGAGGATTGAGGATTGAGGATTGAGAATTGAGAATTAAGAATGAGGACTGAGGTTTGAGGATTGAGGTTTGAGTAATGAGGATTGAGGATTGAGGATTGAGGATTGAGGATAGAGGATTGAGGATTGAGGTTGAGGATTGAGGATTGAGGATGAGGGCTGGGGGTTGAGGATTGAGGTTTGAGGACTGAGGTCTGAGGATTGAGTATTGAGAATTGAGGATTGAGGATTGAGTATTGAAGATTGAGGATTGGGTATTGAGGATTGAAGAATGAGGATTGAGGATTGAGGAGTCAGGATTGTGGATTGAATATTGAGTATTGAGGATTGAAGACTGACGATTGAGTATTGAGGATTGAGGATTGAGGATTGAGAATTGAGGACTGATGATTGAGTATTGATGGTTGAAGATTGAGGATTGAGGATTGAGGATTGAGGATTGATGATTGCGGATTGAGGACTGAAGATTGAGTATTGAGGATTGAATATTGAGGATTGAGGATTGAGTATTGAGGATTGAAGGTTGAGTATTGAGGATTGAAGATTGAGGATTGAGGATTGAGGATTGAGGATTGAGGATTGAGGATTGAGGATTGAGGATTGAGGATTGAGGATTGAGGATAGAGGATTGAAAATTGAGGATTGGGGACTGAGTGTTGAGGGTTGAGTGATGAGGATTGATGTTTGTGGATAGAGATTCGAAGATTGCAGACCGAGAATTTAGTATTGAAAACTGTGAATTGATGATATTCTATTGAGGATTGAGGATTGACAACTGATTGTTGAGGTCTGAAGTCTGAAGGTTGAGGACTGAGGATTGAGGATTCAGGATTGAGGTTTGAGGACCGAGGATTGAGGATTGAGGATTGAGGCTTGGGGATTGAGGTTTGAGGATTGAAGATTGAGGATTGAGGATCCAGGATGAGTGCTGAAGGTTGAGGATTGAGGTTTGAGGACTGAGGACTGAGGATTGAGGTTTGAGAATTAAGGATTGAGGATTGAGGATTGAAGATTGAGGATTGGGTGTTGAGGTTTGAAGAATGAGGATTGAGGATAGAGTATTGAGGATTGAGGATTCAAGATTGAGTATTGAGGATTGAAGACTGACGATTGAGGATTGAGGATTGAGGGTTGAGGATTTAGGATTGAGAATTGAGGATTGAGGATTGAGGATCGAAGATTGAGGATTAGGTATTGAGGATTGAAGAATGGGGATTGAGGATTGAGGATTGGGTATTGAGGATTGAAGATTGAGGATTGAGAATTGAGGATTGAGGATTGAAGATTGAGTATTGAGGATTGAAGATTGAGGATTGAGGATTGAGGATTGAGGATTGAGGATTGAAGATTGACGATTGGGAAATGAGTGTTGAGGGTTGAGTGATGAGAATTGATGTTTGTGAATGGAGATTTGAAGATTGAAGATTGAGGATTGAGTATTGAAAACCGAGAATTCAGGATTTCCTATTGAGTATTGAGAATTTTGGATTGATGGTTGAGTGTTGTGTGTTGAATATTGAGGATTGGCGGATTGAGTATTGAAGATTGAGGACTGATGACTGAGGATTGAGTATTGAGGATTGAGGATTGAGTATTGAGGATTGAGGATTGAAGATTGAGTATTGATGAGTGAAGATTGCGGATTGATTATTGAGGGTTGAGATTTGAGGACGAGGACTGAGGGTTGAGGATTGAGGTTTGAGGACAGAGGATTGAGGATTGAGGATTGAGAATTGATAATTGAGGATTGAGGATTGAAGATTTAGGATTGGGTATTGAGGATTGAGGATTGGGGATTGAGGATCTAGTATTGGAGATTGATTATTTAGGATTGAAGATAGAGGGTTGAGGATTGAGGATTGAGGATTGAGGATTGAGGATTGAGGATTGTGCATTGAAGGTTGAGGATTCATGACTGAGGATTGAGGATTGAGGATTGAGGATTGAGGATTGAGGATTGAGGATTGAAGATTGAGTGTTAAGGATTGAGGGTTGAGGATTGAGGATTGAGTATTGAGGATTGAGGATGAGGGCTGAGGTTTGAGGTTTGAGGTTTGAGTATTGAATCCTGGGAATTCAAGGATATTCTATTGAGTATTGAGAATTGAGGATTGATGGTTGAGTATTGAGGATTGAGGATTGAGGATTGAGGATTGAGTATTGAAGATTGAGGATTGATGATTGAGGATTGAGGATTGAGGAATGAGGATGAGGATTGAATATTGAGTATTGAGGATTGAAGGCTGAGGATTGGGGACCTGAGGATTGAAGATTCAGGATTGAGGATTGAGGATTGAGGATTGAGGATCGAGGATTGAAGATTCAGTATTGAGGATTGAAGATTGAGAACTGAGGATTGAGGATTGAACATTGAGGACTGAGTGTTGAGGGTTGAGTGATGAGAATTGATGTTTGTGAATAGAGATTTGCAGATTAGAAGATTGCAGATTGAGTATTGAGTTGTGAAAACTGTGAATTTAGGATATTCTATTGAGGATTGAGGATTGGCAACTGATTGTTGAGGACTGAGGGCTGAAGATTGAGGATTCAGGATTGAGGATTCAGAATTGAGGTTTGAGGACTGAGGATTGAGGATTGAAGATTGAGTATTGAGGATTGAAGATTGAGGATTGAGGTTGAGGATTGAGGATTGAGGATTGAGGATGAGGCCTGAGGGTTGAGGTATGATGATTGATTGAGCATTGAGGATTGAAGATTGAGGATTGAGGGTTGACTATTGGGGATTGATGATTAAAGATTGACTATTGGGGATTGAAGATTGAGGATTGTGGATTGAAGATTGATTATTGAGGATTGAAGATTGAGGATGAGGATTGAGGATTGAGAACTGATGATGAGGGCTGAGGGGTTGAGGATTGAGGACGAGGACTGGCAGTTGAGGATTGTGGTTTGAGGATTGAGGGTTTGAGGATTGAGAATTGAGGATGAGGACTGAGGTTTGAGGATTGATGACTGAGGATTGAGGATTGAGGATTGATGATTGCGGATTGAGGACTGAAGATTGAGTATTGAGGATTGAATATTGAGGATTGAGGATTGAGTATTGAGGATTGAAGATTGAGTATTGAGGATTGAAGATTGAGGATTGAGGATTGAGGATTGAGGATTCAGGATTGAGGTTTGAGGACTGAGGATTGAGGATTGAGGATTGAGGCTTGAGGATTGAGGATTGAGGATTGAAGATTGAGGTTTGAGGATCCAGGGTGAGTGCTGAGGGTTGAGGATTGAGGTTTGCAGGACTGAGGACTGAGGATTGAGGGTTCAGAATTAAGGATTGCGGATTGAGGATTGAAGATTGAGGATTGGGTGTTGAGGATTGAAGAATGAGGATTGAGGATTGAGTATTGAGGATGAAGATTGAGTATTGAGGATTGAAGATTGATGATTGAGATTCAGGATTGAGGGTTGAGGATTTAGGATTGAGAATTGAGGATTGAGGATTGAGGATCCAAGATTGAGGATTGGGTATTGAGGATTGAAGAATGGGGAATTGAGGATTGAGGATTGGGTATTGAGGATTGAAGATTGAGGATTGAGAATTGAGGATTGAGGATTGAAGATTGAGTATTGAGGATTGAAGGTTGAGGATCGAGGATTGAGGATTGAGGATTGAGGATTGAAGATTGACGATTGGGAAATGAGTGTTGAGGGTTGAGTGACGAGAATTGATGTTTGTGAATGGAGATTTGAAGATTGAAGATTGAGGATTGAGTATTGAAAACTGAGAATTCAGGATTTTCTATTGAGTATTGAGAATTATGGATTGATGGTTGAGGGTTGTGTGTTGAATATTGAGGGTTGGCGGATGAGTATTGAAGGTTGAGGACTGAGGACTGAGGATTGAGTATTGAGGATTGAGGATTGAGTATTGAGGATTGAGGATTGAAGATTGAGTATTGATGAGTGAAGATTGCGTATTGATTATTGAGGGTTGAGATTTGAGGACGAGGACTGAGGGTTGAGGATTGAGGTTTGAGGACAGAGGATTGAGGATTGAGGATTGAGAATTGATAATTGAGGATTGAGGATTGAAGATTTAGGATTGGGCAATGAGGATTGAGGATTGGGGATTGAGGATCTAGTATTGGAGATTGATTATTTAGGATTGAAGATAGAGGGTTGAGGATTGAGGATTGAGGATTGAGAATTTAGAATTGAGAATGAGGACTGAGGTTTGAGGATTGAGGTTTGAGTAATGAGGATTGAGGATTGAGGATTGAGGATTGAGGATTGAGGATTGGGCATTGAAGGTTGAGGATTGATGACTGAGGATTGAGGATTGAGGATTGAGGATTGAGGATTCAGGATTAAGGATTGAAGATTGGGTGTTAAGGATTGAGGGTTGAGGATTGAGGATTGAGTATTGAGGATTGAGGATGAGGGCTGAGGTTTGAGGTTTGAGGTTTGAGTATTGAATCCTGGGAATTCAGGATATTCTATTGAGTATTGAGAATTGAGGATTGATGGTTGAGTATTGAGGACTGAGGATTGAGGATTGAGGATTGAGTATTGAAGATTGAGGATTGATGATTGAGGATTGAGGATTGAGGATTGAGGATTGAGGATTGAGGATTGAGGATTGAAGATTGAGGATTGGGGACTGAGTGTTGAGGGTTGTGTGATGAGAATTGATGTTTGTGGATAGGTATTTGAAGATTGCAGATTGAGCATTGAGTATTGAAAACTGTGAATTGATGATATTCTATTGGGTATTGAGAATTGACAACTGATTGTTGAGGACTGAGGGCTGAAGATTGAGGATTCAGGATTGAGAATTCAGAATTGATGATTGAGGACTGAGGACTGAGGATTGAAGATTGAGTATTGAGGATTGAAGATTGAGGATTAAGGATTGAGGATTTGGGATTGAGGATCTAGGATTGAAAATTGATTATTGAGGATTGAAGAATGAGGATTGAGGATTGAAGATAGAGGATTGAAGATTGAGGATTGAGGATTGAAGATTTAGGATTGGGTATTGAGGATTGAGCATTGAGGATTGAGGATTGAGGATTGAGGATTGAGGATTGAGGATTGAGGATTGAGGATTGATGATTGAGTATTGAGGATTGAAGATTGAGGATTGAGGATTGAGGATTGAGGATTGAGGATTGAGGATTGGGGATTGAAGAGTGAGGATTGGCGACTGAGTGTTGAGGGTTGAGTTATGAGAATTGATGTTAGTGGATAGAGGTCTAAAGATTGCAGATTGAGTATTGAGTATTGAAAACTGTAAATTGATGATATTCTATTGAGGATTGTGAATTGACGACTGATTGTTGAGGACTTAGGTCTGAAGATTGAGGATTCAGGATTGAGGATTCAGGATTGTGGTTTGAGGACAGAGGATTGAGGATTGAGGATTGAGGATTGAGGATTGAGGATTGAGGATTGAGGATTGAGGATTGAGGATTGAAGATTGAGGATTGGGTATTGCGGAGTGAACGTTGAGGATTGATGATTGAGGATTGAGGACTGAGGATTGAGGACTGAAGATTGAGTGTTGATGATTGAAGATTGAGGATTGAGGATTGAGGGCTGTGGACTGAGCACGAGGACTGAGGGTTGAGTATTGATGTTTGAGGTCTGAGGATTGGGGATTGAGGATTGAGAATTGAGGATTGAGGATTGAGGATTGAAGATTGAGGATTGGGTATTGAGGATTGAAGAATGAGGATTGAGGATTGAGGATTGAGGGTTGAAAGTTGAGTATTGAGTATTGAAGATTGAGGATTGAGGATTGAGGTTTGAGGATTGAGGATTGAGGATTGAGTATTGAGAATTGAGGATTGATGGTTGAGTATTGAGGATTGATGGTTGAGGGTTGTGTGTTGAATATTGAGGATTGGCGGATTGAGTATTGAAGATTGAGGACTGAGGACTGGGGATTGAGTATTGAGGACTGAGTATTGAGGATTGAGGATTGAAGATTGAGTATTGATGATTGAAGATTGCGGGTTGATTATTGAGGGTTGAGGATTGATGACGAGGACTGAGGGCTGAGGATTGAGGACTGAGGATTGAGGATCGAGGACTGGGCATTGAGGATTGAAGATTGAGGACTGGGGATTGTGGATTGAAGATTGAGGATTAAGGATTGAGAATTGGGTATTGGGGATCTAGGGTTGGAGATTGATTATTGAGGATAGAAGATTGAGGGTTGAGGATTGAGGACTGAGAATTGAGAATTGAGGATGAGGACTGAGGCTTGAGGGTTGAGGTTTGAGGTACGAGGGTTGAGGTTTGAGGATTGAGGACTGAGGATTAACGATTGAGTATTGAAGATTGAGGCTTGATGAGCGAGGATTCAGGATTGAGGATTGATGATTGCGGACTGAGTATTGAAAGTTAAGTATTGAGGATTGAATATTGAGTATTCAGGATTGAGGATTGAGGTTTGAAGGTTGAGTATTGTGGATTGAAGATTGAGGATTGAGGATTGACGATTGAGGATTGAGGATTGAGGTTTGAGGATTGACGATGAGGGCTGAGGGTTGAGGATTGAGGTTTGAGGTCTGAGGACTGAGGATTGAGGATTGAGAATTGAGGATTGAGGATTGAGGATTGAAGATTGAGGATTGTGTATTGAGGATTGAGGATTGAGGATTGAGGATTGGGGACTGAGGATTGAATATTCAGGATTGAGGATTGAGGATTGAGGATTGAGGATTGAGGATTGAAGATTCAGTATTGAGAATCGAAGATTGAGAATTGAGGATTGAGGATTGAACATTGAGTACTGAGTGTTGAGGGTTGAGTGATGAGAATTGATGTTTGTGGATAGAGATTTGAAGATTGCAGATTGAGTATTGAGTATTGAAAACTGTGAATTGATGATATTCTATTGAGGATTGAGGATTGACAACTGATTGTTGAGGTCTGAAGTCTGAAGGTTGAGGACTGAGGATTGAGGATTCAGGATTGAGGTTTGAGGACTGAGGATTGAGGATTGAGGATTGAGGCTTGAGGATTGAGGATTAAGGATTGAAGATTGAGGATTGAGGATCCAGGATGAGTGCTGAAGGTTGAGGATTGAGGTTTGAGGACTGAGGACTGAGGATTGAGGGTTGAGAATTAAGGATTGAGGATTGAGGATTGAAGATTGAGGATTGGGTGTTGAGGATTGAAGAATGAGGATTGAGGATAGAGTATTGAGGATTGAGGATTGAAGATTGAGTATTGAGGATTGAAGACTGACGATTGAGGATTGAGGATTGAGGGTTGAGGATTTAGGATTGAGAATTGAGGATTGAGGATTGAGGATCGAAGATTGAGGATTGGGTATTGAGGATTGAAGATTGAGGATTGAGAATTGAGGATTGAGGATTGAAGATTGAGTATTGAGGATTGAAGATTGAGGATTGAGGATTGAGTATTGAGGATTGAGGATTGAAGATTGACGATTGGGAAATGAGTGTTGAGGGTTGAGTGATGAGAATTGATGTTTGTGAATGGAGATTTGAAGATTGAAGATTGAGGATTGAGTATTGAAGACAGAGAATTCAGGATTTTCTATTGAGTATTGAGAATTTTGGATTGATGGTTGAGTGTTGTGTGTTGAATATTGAGGATTGGCGGATTGAGTATTGAAGATTGAGGACTGAGGACTGAGGATTGAGTATTGAGGATTGAGGATTGAGTATTGAGGATTGAGGATTGAAGATTGAGTATTGATGAGTGAAGATTGCGGATTGATTATTGAGGGTTGAGATTTGAGGACGAGGACTGAGGGTTGAGGATTGAGGTTTGAGGATAGAGGATTGAGGATTGAGGATTGAGAATTGATAATTGAGGATTGAGGATTGAAGATTTAGGATTGGGTATTGAGGATTGAGGATTGGGGATTGAGGATCTAGTATTGGAGATTGATTATTTAGGATAGAAGATAGAGGGTTGAGGATTGAGGATTGAGGATTGAGAATTGAGAATTGAGAATGAGGACTGAGGTTTGAGGATTGAGGTTTGAGTAATGAGGATTGAGGATTGAGGATTGAGGATTGAGGATAGAGGATTGAGGACTGAGGTTGAGGATTGAGGATTGAGGATGAGGGCTGGGGGTTGAGGATTGAGGTTTGAGGACTGAGGTCTGAGGATTGAGTATTGAGAATTGAGGATTGAGGATTGAGTATTGAAGATTGAGGATTGGGTATTGAGGATTGAAGAATGAGGATTGAGGATTGAGGAGTCAGGATTGTGGATTGAATATTGAGTATTGAGGATTGAAGACTGACGATTGAGTATTGAGGATTGAGGTTTGAGGATTGAGAGTTGAGGACTGATGATTGAGTATTGATGGTTGAATATTGAGGATAGAGGATTGAGGATTGAGGATTGAGGATTGAAGATTGAGGATTGTGGACTGAGTGTTGAGGGTTGTGTGATGAGAATTGATGTTTGTTGGTAGATATTTGAAGTTTGCAGATTGAGCATTGAGTATTGAAAACTGTGAATTGATGATATTCTATTGAGGATTGAGAATTGACAGCTGATTGTTGAGGACTAAGGGCTGAAGATTGAGGATTCAGGATTGAGAATTCAGAATTGAGGATTGAGGACTGAGGACTGAGGATTGAAGATTGAGTATTGAGGATTGAAGATTGAGTATTAAGGATTGAGGATTGGGGATTGAGTATCTAGGATTGAAAATTGATTATAGAGGATCGAAGATTGATGATTGAGAATTGAGAATCGAGAATTGAGAATTGAGTATAAGGACTGAGGGTTGAGGATTGAAGATTGAGTATTGATGATTGAAGATTGAGGATTGAGGATTGAGGGTTGAGGATTGAGGACGAGGACTGACAGTTGAGGATTGTGGTTTGAGGATTGAGGGTTGAGGATTGAGAATTGAGGATGAGGACTGAGGTTTGGGGATTGATGACTGAGGATTGAGGATTGAGGATTGATGATTGCGGATTGAGGACTGAAGATTGAGTATTGAGGATTGAATATTGAGGATTGAGGATTGAGTATTGAGGATTGAAGATTGAGTATTGAGGATTGAAGATTGAGGATTGAGGATTGAGGATTGAGGATTGAGGATTGACGATTGAGGATTGAGGATTGAGGATTGAGGATTGAGGATAGAGGATTGAAGATTGAGGATTGAGGACTGAGTGTTGAGTGTTGAGTGATGAGGATTGATGTTTGTGGATAGAGATTCGAATATTGCACACCGAGAATTTAGTATTGAAAACTGTGAATTGATGATATTCTATTGAGGATTGAGGATTGACAACTGATTGTTGAGGTCTGAAGTCTGAAGGTTGAGGACTGAGGATTGAGGATTCAGGATTGAGGTTTGGGGACTGAGGATTGAGGATTGAGAATTGAGGCTTGAGGATTGAGGATTGAGGATTGAAGACTGACGATTGAGGATTGAGGATTGAGGATTCAGGATTGAGGTTTGAGGACTGAGGATTGAGGATTGAGGATTGAGGCTTGAGGATTGAGGATTGAGGATTGAAGACTGACGATTGAGGATTGAGGATTGAGGGTTGAGGATTTAGGATTGAGAATTGAGGATTGAGGATTGAGGATTGAAGATTGAGTATTGAGGATTGAAGATTGAGGATTGAGGATTGAGGATTGAGGATTGAGGATTGAGGATTGAGGATTGAGGATTGAGGATTGAGGATTGAGGATAGAGGATTGAAGATTGAGGATTGAGGACTGAGTGTTGAGTGTTGAGTGATGAGGATTGATGTTTGTGGATAGAGATTCGAAGATTGCACACCGAGAATTTAGTATTGAAAACTGTGAATTGATGATATTCTATTGAGGATTGAGGATTGACAACTGATTGTTGAGGTCTGAAGTCTGATGGTTGAGGACTGAGGATTGAGGATTCAGGATTGAGGTTTGAGGACTGAGGATTGAGGATTGAGGATTGAGGCTTGAGGATTGAGGATTGAGGATTGAAGACTGACGATTGAGGATTGAGGATTGAGGGTTGAGGATTTAGGATTGAGAATTGAGGATTGAGGATTGAGGATCGAAGATTGAGGATTGGGTATTGAGGATTGAAGAATGGGGATTGAGGATTGAGGATTTGGTATTGAGGATTGAAGATTGAGGATTGAGAATTGAGGATTGAGGATTGAAGATTGAGTATTGAGGATTGAAGATTGAGGATTGAGGATTGAGGATTGAGGATTGAGGATTGAGGATTGAGTATTGAAGATTGAGGATTGATGATTGAGGATTGAGGATTGAGGATGAGGATTGAGGATTGAGGATTGAAGATTGAGAATTGAGGATTTAAGGTTGAGGATTGAGGAATGAGGATTGAGGATTGAGGATGACGGCTGATGGTTGAGGGTTGAGGTTTTAGGACTGAGGACTGAGGACTGATGATTGAGAATTGAGGATTGAGGATTCAGGACTGTGGATTGAATAATGAGTATTGAGGATTGAAGACTGACGATTGAGGATTGAGGATTGAAGATTGAGGATTGAGGATTGAGGATTGAATATTGAGGACTGAGTGTTGAGGGTTGAGAGATGAGAATTGATGTTTGTGGATGGAGATTTGAAGATTGAAGATTGAGGATTGAGTATTGAAAACTGAGAATTCAGGATATTCAACTGAGTATTGAGAATTGAGGATTGATGGCTGAGTATTGAGGATTGATGGTTGAGGGCTGTGTGTTGAATATTGAGGATTGGCGGATTGAGTATTGAAGATTGAGGACTGAGGACTGGGGATTGAGTATTGAGGATTGAGCATTGAGGATTGAGGATTGAAGATTGAGTATTGATGATTGAAGGTTCCGGGTTGATTATTGAGGGTTGAGGATTGACGACGAGGACTGAGGGCTGAGGATTGAGGACTGAGGATTGAGGATTGAGGACTGGGCATTGAGGATTCAACATTGAGGACTGGGGATTGTGGATTGAAGATTGAGGATTAAGGATTGAGGATTGGGGATTGGGGATCTAGGGTTGGAGATTGATTATTGAGGATAGAAGATTGAGGGTTGAGGATTGAGGATTGAGAATTGAGAATTGAGGATGAGGACTGAGGGTTGAGGATTGAGGTTTGAGGTACGAGGATTGAGGTTTGAGGATTGAGGACTGAGGATTGACGATTGAGTATTGAAGATTGAGGCCTGATGACTGAGGATTCAGGATTGAGGATTGATGATTGCTGATTGAGTATTGAAAGCTGAGTATCGAGGATTGAATATTGAGGATTGAGGATTGAGGATTGAGGATTGAAGGTTGAGTATTGTGGATTGAAGATTGAGGATTGAGGATTGACGATTGAGGTTTGAGGATTGAGGTTTGAGGATTGACGATGAGGGCTGAGGGTTGAGGATTGAGGTTTGAGGTCTCAGGTCTGAGGATTAAGGATTGAGAATTGAGGATTGAGGATTGAGGGTTGTGGATTGAAGATTGAGGATTGGGTATTGAGGATTGAAGAATGAGGATTGAGGATTGAGAATTGAGGATTGGGGACTGAGGATTGAATAATCAGGATTGAGGATTGAGGATTGAGGATTGAGGATTGAGGATTGAAGATTCAGTATTGAGGATCGAGGATTGAGAATTGAGGATTGAGGATGGAAGATTGAGGATTGAGGTTGAGGATTGAGGATTGAAGATTGAGTATTGATGAGTGAAGATTGCGGATTGATTATTGAGGGTTGAGATTTGAGGACGAGGACTGAGGGTTGAGGATTGAGGTTTGAGGACAGAGGATTGAGGATTGAGGATAGAGAATTGATAATTGAGGATTGAGGATTGAAGATTTAGGATTGGGTATTGAGGATTGAGGATTGGGGTTGAGGATCTGGCATTGGAGATTGATTATTTAGGATTGAAGATAGAGGGTTGAGGATTGAGGATTGAGGATTGAGAATAGAGAATTAAGAATGAGGACTGAGGTTTGAGGATTGAGGTTTGAGTAATGAGGATTGAGGATTGAGGATTGAGGATTGAGGATAGAGGATTGAGGATTGAGGTTGAGGATTGAGGATTGAGGATGAGGGCTGAGGGTTGAGGATTGAGGTTTGAGGACTGAGGTCTGAGGAGAGAGTATTGAGAATTGAGGATTGAGGATTGAGTATTGAAGATTGAGGATTGGGTATTGAGGATTGAAGAATGAGGATTGAGGATTGAGGAGTCAGGATTGTGGATTGAATATTGAGTATTGAGGATTGAAGACTGACGATTGAGTATTGAGGATTGAGGATTGAGGATTGAGAATTGAGGACTGATGATTGAGTATTGATGGTTGAAGATTGAGGATTGAGGATTGAGGATTGAGGATTGATGATTGCGGAATGAGGACTGAAGATTGAGTATTGAGGATTGAATATTGAGGATTGAGGATTGAGTATTGAGGATTGAAGATTGAGTATTGAGGATTGAAGATTGAGGATTGAGGATTGAGGATTGAGGATCGAGGATTGAGGATTGAGGATTGAGAATTGAGGATGAGGACTGAGGTTTGAGGATTGATGACTGACGATTGAGGATTGAGGATTGATGATTGCGGATTGAGGACTGAAGATTGAGTATTGAGGATTGAATATTGAGGATTGAGGATTGAGTATTGAGGATTGAAGATTGAGTATTGAGGATTGAAGATTGAGGATTGAGGATTGAGGATTGAGGATTGAGGATTGAGGATTGAGGATTGAGGATTGAGGATTGAGGATAGAGGATTGAAGATTGAGGATTGGGGACTGTGTGTTGAGGGTTGAGTTATGAGGATTGATGTTTGTGGATAGAGATTCGAAGATTGCAGACCGAGAATTTAGTATTGAAAACTGTGAATTGATGGTATTCTATTGAGGATTGAGGATTGACAACTGATTGTTGAGGTCTGAAGTCTGAAGGTTGAGGACTGAGGATTGGGGATTCAGGATTGAGGTTTGAGGACTGAGGATTGAGGATTGAGGCTTGAGGATTGAGGATTGAGGATTGAGGATTGAAGATTGAGGTTTGAGGATCCAGGATGAGTGCTGAGGGTTGAGGGTTGAGGTTTGAGGACTGAGGACTGAGGATTGAGGGTTGAGAATTAAGGATTGCGGATTGAGGATTGAAGATTGAGGATTGGGTGTTGAGGATTGAAGAATGAGGATTGAGGATTGAGTATTGAGGATTGAGGATTGAAGACTGAGTATTGAGGATTGAAGATTGACGATTGAGGATTGAGGATTGAGGGTTGAGGATTTAGGATTGAGAATTGAGGATTGAGGATTGAGGATCGAAGATTGAGGATTGGGTATTGAGGATTGAAGAATGGGGATTGAGGATTGAGGATTGGGTATTGAGGATTGAAGATTGAGGATTGAGAATTGAGGATTGAGGATTGAAGATTGAGTATTGAGGATTGAAGATTGAGGATTGAGGATTGAGGATTGAGGATTGAGGATTGAAGATTGACGATTGGGAAATGAGTGTTGAGGGTTGAGTGACGAGAATTGATGTTTGTGAATGGAGATTTGAAGATTGAAGATTGAGGATTGAGTATTGAAAACTGAGAATTCAGGATTTTCTATTGAGTATTGAGAATTTTGGATTGATGGTTGAGTGTTGTGTGTTGAATATTGAGGATAGGCGGAATGAGTATTGAAGATTGAGGACTGAGGACTGAGGATTGAGTATTGAGGATTGAGGATTGAGTATTGAGGATTGAGGATTGAAGGTTGAGTATTGATGAGTGAAGATTGCGGATTGATTATTGAGGGTTGAGATTTGAGGACGAGGACTGAGGGTTGAGGATTGAGGTTTGAGGACAGAGGATTGAGGATTGAGGATTGAGAATTGATAATTGAGGATTGAGGATTGAAGATTTAGGATTGGGTATTGAGGATTGAGGATTGGGGATTGAGGATCTAGTATTGGAGATTGATTATTTAGGATTGAAGATAGAGGGTTGAGGATTGAGGATTGAGGATTGAGAATTGAGAATTGAGAATGAGGACTGAGGTTTGAGGATTGAGGTTTGAGTAATGAGGATTGAGGATTGAGGATTGAGGATTGAGGATTGAGGATTGAGCATTGAAGGTTGAGGATTGATGACTGAGGATTGAGGATTGAGGATTGAGGATTGAGGGTTGTGGATTGAAGATTGAGGATTGGGTATTGAGGATTGAAGAATGAGGATTGAGGATTGAGGATGGAGGATTGGGGACTGAGGATTGAATAATCAGGATTGAGGATTGAGGATTGAGGATTGAGGATTGAGGATTGAAGATTGAGGATTGGGTATTGAGGATTGAAGAATGAGGATTGATGATTGAGGGGTCAGGATTGTGGATTGAATATTGAGTATTGAGGATTGAAGTCTGACGATTGAGTATTGAGGATTGAGGATTGAGGATTGAGAATTGAGGACTGATGATTGAGTATTGATGGTTGAAGATTGAGGATTGAGGATTGAGGATTGAGGATTGATGATTGCGGATTGAGGACTGAAGATTGAGTATTGAGGATTGAATATTGCGGATTGAGGATTGAGGATTGAGGATTGAGGATTGAAGATTGAGGATTGAGGTTGAGGATTGAGGATTGAGGATGAGGCCTGAGGGTTGAGGATTGATGATTGAGCATTGAGGATTGAAGATTGAGGATTGAGGATTGAGGATTGAGAATTGAGGATTGAGGATAAGGACTGAGGGTTGAGGATTGAGGTTTGAGGAATGAGGATTGAGGATTGAGGGTTGAGGATTGAAGATTGAGTATTGATGATTGAAGATTGAGGATTGAGGATCGAGGGTTGAGGATTGAGGACGAGGACTGGCAGTTGAGGATTGTGCTTTGAGGATTGAGGGTTGAGGATTGAGAATTGAGGATGAGGACTGAGGTTTGAGGATTGATGACTGAGGATTGAGGATTGAGGATTGATGATTGCGGATTGAGGACTGAAGATTGAGTATTGAGGATTGAATATTGAGGATTGAGGATTGAGTATTGAGGATTGAAGATTGAGTATTGAGGATTGAAGATTGAGGATTGAGGATTGAGGATTGAGGATTGAGGATTGAGGATTGAGGATTGAGGATTGAGGATTGAGGATAGAGGATTGAAGATTGAGGATTGGGGACTGTGTGTTGAGGGTTGAGTGATGAGGATTGATGTTTGTGGATAGAGATTCGAAGATTGCAGACCGAGAATTTAGTATTGAAAACTGTGAATTGATGATATTCTATTGAGGATTGAGGATTGACAACTGATTGTTGAGGTCTGAAGTCTGAAGGTTGAGGACTGAGGATTGAGGATTCAGGATTGAGGTTTGAGGACTGAGGATTGAGGATTGAGGCTTGAGGATTGAGGATTGAGGATTGAAGATTGAGGTTTGAGGATCCAGGATGAGTGCTGAGGGTTGAGGGTTGAGGTTTGAGGACTGTGGACTGAGGATTGAGGGTTGAGAATTAAGTATTGCGGATTGAGGATTGAAGATTGAGGATTGGGTGTTGAGGATTGAAGAATGAGGATTGAGGATTGAGTATTGAGGATTGAGGATTGAAGACTGAGTATTGAGGATTGAAGATTGACGATTGAGGATTGAGGATTGAGGGTTGAGGATTTAGGATTGAGAATTGAGGATTGAGGATTGAGGATCGAAGATTGAGGATTGGGTATTGAGGATTGAAGAATGGGGTTGAGGATTGAGGATTGGGTATTGAGGATTGAAGATTGAGGATTGAGAATTGAGGATCGAGGATTGAAGATTGAGTATTGAGGATTGAAGATTGAGGATTGAGGATTGAGGATTGAGGATTGTGGATTGAAGATTGAGTATTGAGGATTGAAGATTGAGGATTGAGGATTGAGGATTGAGAACTGATTATGAGGGCTGAGGGTTGAGGATTGAGGACGAGGACTGGCAGTTGAGGTTTGTGGTTTGAGGATTGAGGGTTGAGGATTGAGAATTGAGGATGAGGACTGAGGTTTGAGGATTGATGACTGAGGATTGAGGATTGAGGATTGATGATTGCGGATTGAGGACTGAAGATTGAGTACTGAGGATTGAATATTGAGGATTGAGGATTGAGTATTGAGGATTGAAGATTGAGTATTGAGGATTGAAGATTGAGGGTTGAGGATTGAGGATTGAGGATTGAGGATTGAGGATTGAGGATTGAGGATTGAGGATTGAGGATAGAGGATTGAAGATTGAGGATTGGGGACTGTGTGTTGAGGGTTGAGTGATGAGGATTGATGTTTGTGGATAGAGATTCGAAGATTGCAGACCGAGAATTTAGTATTGAAAACTGTGAATTGATGATATTCTCTTGAGGATTGAGGATTGACAACTGATTGTTGAGGTCTGAAGTCTGAAGGTTGAGGTCTGAGTATTGAGGATTCAGGATTGAGGTTTGTGGACTGAGGATTGAGGATTGAGGATTGAGGCTTGAGGATTGAGGATTGAGGATTGAAGATTGAGGTTTGAGGATCCAGGATGAGTGCTGAGGGTTGAGGATTGAGGTTTGAGGACTGAGGACTGAGGATTGAGGGTTGAGAATTAAGGATTGCGGATTGAGGATTGAAGATTGAGGATTGGGTGTTGAGGATTGAAGAATGAGGATTGAGGATTGAGTATTGAGGATTGAAGATGGAGTATTGAGGATTGAAGATTGACGATTGAGGATTCAGGATTGAGGGTTGAGGATTTAGGATTGAGAATTGAGGATTGAGGATTGAGGATCGAGGATTGAGGATTGAGGATTGAGGATTGTGTATTGAAGATTGAGGATTGATGATTGAGGATTGAGGATTGAGGATGAGGATTGAGGATTGAGGATTGAAGATTGAGAATTGAGGATTTAAGGTTGAGGATTGAGGAATGAGGATTGAGGATTGAGGATGACGGCTGATGGTTGAGGGTTGAGGTTTTAGGACTGAGGACTGAGGACTGATGATTGAGAATTGAGGATTGAGGATTCAGGATTGTGGATTGAATATTGAGTATTGAGGATTGAAGACTGACGATTGAGGATTGAGGATTGAGGATTGAAGATTGAGGATTGAGGATTGAGGATTGAATATTGAGGACTGAGTGTTGAGGGTTGAGAGATGAGAATTGATGTTTGTGGATGGAGATTTGAAGATTGAAGATTGAGGATTGAGTATTGAAAACTGAGAATTCAGGATATTCAACTGAGTATTGAGAATTGAGGATTGATGGTTGAGTATTGAGGATTGATGGTTGAGGGTTGTGTGTTGAATATTGAGGATTGGCGAATTGAGTATTGAAGATTGAGGACTGAGGACTGGGGATTGAGTATTGAGGATTGAGCATTGAGGATTGAGGATTGAAGATTGAGTATTGATGATTGCAGGTTCCGGGTTGATTATTGAGGGTTGAGGATTGACGACGAGGACTGAGGGCTGAGGATTGAGGACTGAGGATTGAGGATTGAGGACTGGGCATTGAGCATTCAACATTGAGGACTGGGGATTGTGGATTGAAGATTGAGGATTGAGGATTGAGGATTGGGGATTGGGGATCTAGGGTTGGAGATTGATTATTGAGGATAGAAGATTGAGGGTTGAGGATTGAGGATTGAGAATTGAGAATTGAGGATGAGGACTGGGGGTTGAGGATTGAGGTTTGAGGTACGAGGATTGAGGTTTGAGGATTGAGGACTGAGGATTGACGATTGAGTATTGAAGATTGAGGCCTGATGACTGAGGATTCAGGATTGATGATTGATGATTGCTGATTGAGTATTGAAAGCTGAGTATCGAGGATTGAATATTGAGGATTGAGGATTGAGGATTGAGGATTGAAGGTTGAATATTGTGGATTGAAGATTGAGGATTGAGGATTGACGATTGAGGTTTGAGGATTGAGGTTTGAGGATTGACGATGAGGGCTGAGGGTTGAGGATTGAGGTTTGAGGTCTCAGGTCTGAGGATTAAGGATTGAGAATTGAGGATTGAGGATTGAGGGTTGTGGATTGAACATTGAGGATTGGGTATTGAGGATTGAAGAATGAGGATTGAGTATTGAGGATTGAGGATTGGGGACTGAGGATTGAATAATCAGGATTGAGGATTGAGGATTGAGGATTGAGGATTGAGGATTGAAGATTCAGTATTGAGGATCGAGGATTGAGAATTGAGGATTGAGGATGGAAGATTGAGGATTGAGGTTGAGGATTGAGGATTGAAGATTGAGTATTGATGAGTGAAGATTGCGGATTGATTATTGAGGGTTGAGATTTGAGGACGAGGACTGAGGGTTGAGGATTGAGGTTTGAGGACAGAGGATTGAGGATTGAGGATTGAGAATTGATAATTGAGGATTGAGGATTGAAGATTTAGTATTGGGTATTGAGGATTGAGGATTGGGGATTGAGGATCTAGTATTGGAGATTGATTATTTAGGATTGAAGATAGAGGGTTGAGGATTGAGGATTGAGGATTGAGAATTGAGAATTGAGAATGAGGACTGAGGTTTGAGGATTGAGGTTTGAGTAATGAGGATTGAGGATTGAGGATTGAGGATTGAGGATTGAGGATTGAGCATTGAAGGTTGAGGATTGATGACTGAGGATTGATGATTGAGGACTGAGGACTGAGGATTGAAGATTGAGTATTGAGGATTGAAGATAGAGGATTAAGGATTGAGGATTTGGGATTGAGGATCTAGGATTGAAAATTGATTATTGAGGATTGAAGATTGAGGATTGAGGATTGAAGATTGAGGATTGAAGATTGAGGATTGAGGATTGAAGATTTAGGATTGGGTATTGAGGATTGAGCATTGAGGATTGAGGATTGAGGATTGAGGATTGAGGATTGAGGATTGAGGATTGATGATTGAGTATTGAGGATTGAAGATTGAGGATTGAGGATTGAGGATTGAGGATTGAGGATTGAGGATTGAAGAGTGAGGATTGGCGACTGAGTGTTGAGGGTTGAGTTATGATAATTGATGTTAGTGGATAGAGGTCTAAAGATTGCAGATTGAGTATTGAGTATTGAAAACTGTAAATTGATGATATTCTATTGAGGATTGTGAATTGACGACTGATTGTTGAGGACTTAGGTCTGAAGATTGAGGATTCAGGGTTGAGGATTCAGGATTGAGGTTTGAGGACTGAGGATTGAGGATTGAGGATTGAGGATTGAGGATTGAGGATTGAGGATTGAGGATTGAGGATTGAAGATTGAGGATTGGGTATTGCGGAGTGAAGGTTGAGGATTGAGGATTGAGGATTGAGGATTGAAGATTGAGTATTGAGGATTGAAGATTGAGGATTGAGGATTGAGGATTGAGGATTGAGGATTGAAGATTGACGATTGGGAAATGAGTGTTGAGGGTTGAGTGATGAGATTTGATGTTTGTGAATGGAGATTTGAAGATTGAAGATTGAGGATTGAGTATTGAAAACTGAGAATTCAGGATTTTCTATTGAGTATTGGGAATTTTGGTTTGATGGTTGAGTGTTGTGTGTTGAATATTGAGGATTGGCGGATTGAGTATTGAAGATTGAGGACTGAGGACTGAGGATTGAGTATTGAGGATTGAGGATTGAGTATTGAGGATTGAGGATTGAAGATTGAGTATTGATGAGTGAAGATTGCGGATTGATTATTGAGGGTTGAGATTTGAGGACGAGGACTGAGGATTGAAGATTGAGTGTTAAGGATTGAGGGTTGAGAATTGAGGATTTAGTATTGAGGATTGAGGATGAGGGCTGAGGTTTGAGGTTTGAGGTTTGAGTATTGAATCCGGGGAATTCAGGATATTCTATTGAGTATTGAGAATTGAGGATTGATGGTTGAGTATTGAGGATTGAGGATTGAGGATTGAGAATTGAGTATTGAAGATTGAGGATTGATGATTGAGGATTGAGGATTGAGGATGAGGATTGAGGATTGAGGATTGAAGATTGAGAATTGAGGATTTAAGGTTGAGGATTGAGGAATGAGGATTGAGGATTGAGGATGACGGCTGATGCTTGAGGGTTGAGGTTTTAGGACTGAGGACTGAGGACTGATGATTGAGAATTGAGGATTGAGGATTAAGGATTGAAGATTGAGGATTGCGTATTGAGGATTGAAGAATGAGGATTGAGGATTGAGAATTGATGATTGGGGATTGAAGATTGAGTATTGAGGATTGAAGGTTGAGTATTGATGATTGAAGATTGAGGATTGAGTATTGAGGGTTGAGGGTTGAGGACGAGGACTGACGGTTGAGGATTGAGGTTTGTGGATTGAGGGTTGAGGACTGAGGACTGAGGTTAGAGGATTGAGGATTGAGGATTGAAGATTGAGTATTGATGATTGAAGATTGAGGATTGAGAATTGAGGGTTGAGGATTGAGGATGAGGACTGACGTTTGAGGATTGTGGTTTGAGGATTGAGGATTGAGGATTGAGAATTGAGGATGAGGACTGACGTTTCAGGATTGAGGTTTGAGGAATGAGGATTGAGGATTGAGGATTGAGGATTGAGGATTGAGGATTGAGTATCGAAGGTTGAGGATTGATGGCTGAGGATTGAGGATTGAGGATTGAAGGTTGAGGATTGACGATTGAGGATTGAGGATTGAGGATGATGGCTGAGCTTTTAGGTTTGAGGTTTGAGTATTGAATCCTGTGAAGTCAGGATGTTCTATTGAGTATTGAGAATTGGGGATTGATGGTTTAGTATTGAGGATTCAGGATTGAGGATAGAGGATTGAGTATTGAAGATTGAGGATTGATGATTGAAGATTTAGGATTGAGGATTGAGGATTGAGGATTGAGGATTGAGGATTGAGGATTGAAGATTGAGTATTGAGGATTGAAGGTGGAGGATTGAGGATTGATGATTGAGGATTGAGGATTGAGGATTGAGGATTGAATATTGAGGATTTGGGACTGAGTGTTGAGGGTTGAGTGATGAGAATTAATGTTTGTGGATAGAGATTTGAAGATTGCAGATTGAGTATCGAGTATTGAAAGCTGTGAATTGAGGATATTCTATTGAGGATTGAGGATTGACAATTGACTGTCGAGGACTGAGGGCTGAAGATTGAGGATTCAGGATTGAGAATTCTGAATTGAGGTTTGAGGACTGAGGATTGAGGATTGAAGATTGAGTATTGAGGATTGAAGATTGAGGATTGAGGATTGAGGATGGGGGATTGAAGAGAGAGGCCTGAGTGCTGACGATTGTGTGTTGAGAATTGATGTTTGAGGGTTGAGATATGATTATTGATTTTTGTGGATTGAGTATTGAACGATGAGAATTCAGGGTATTCTATTGAGTATTGATAATTGAGGATTGATTGTTGAGTATTGAGGATTGATGGTTGAGGGTTCTGTGTTGAATATTGAGGATTGAGAATTGAGGATTGAGGATTGAAGATTGAGGATTGAAGATTGAGGATTGAGGTTTGAAGATTGAGGATTGGGTATTGCGGATTGAGCATTGAGGATTGGGTATTGCGGATTGAGCATTGAGGATTGAGGATTGAAGATTGAGGATTGAAGACTGAGGATTGAGGATTGAAGATTGAGGATTGGGTATTGCGGATTGAGCATTGAGGATTGAGCATCGAGGATTGAGGATTGAGGATTGAGGATTGAGGATGAGGGCTGAGGGTTGAGGATTGATGATTGAGCATTGAGGATTGAAGATTGAGGATTGAGAATTGAGGATTGAGGATTGAGGATTGAAGATTGAAGATTGGGTATTGAGGATTGAAGAATGAGGATTGAGGATTGAGGATTGATGGTTGAGGGTTGTGTGTTGAATATTGAGGATTGGCGGATTGAGAATTGAAGATTGAGGACTGAGGACTGGGGATTGAGTATTGAGGATTGAGTATTGAGGATTGAGGATTGAAGATTGAGTATTGATGATTGAAGATTGCGGGTTGATTATTGAGGGTTGAGGATTGATGACGAGGACTGAGGGCTGAGGATGGAGGACTGAGGATTGAGGATTGAGGACTGGGCATTGAGGATTGAAGATTGAGGACTGGGGATTGTGGATTGAAGATTGAGGATTAAGGATTGAGGATTGGGTATTGGGGATCTAGGGTTGGAGATTGACTATTGAGGATAGAAGATTCAGGATTGAGGATTGAGGATTGAGGATCGAGGATTGAAGATTCAGTATTGAGGATTCAAGATTCAGAACTGAGGATTGAGGATTGAACATTGAGGACTGAGTGTTGAGGGTTGAGTGATGAGAATTGATGTTTGTGGATAGAGATTTGCAGATTAGAAGATTGCAGATTAAGTACTGAGTAGTGAAAACTGTGAATTGAGGATATTCTATTGAGGATTGAGGATTGGCAACTGATTGTTGAGGACTGAGGGCTGAAGATTGAGGATTCAGGATTGTGGATTCAGAATTGAGGTTTGAGAACTGAGGATTGAGGATTGAAGATTGAGTATTGAGGATTGAAGAATGAGGATTGAGGTTGAGGATTGAGGATTGAGGATGAGGGCTGAGGGTTTAGGATTGATGATTGAGCATTGAGGATTGAAGATTGTGGATTGAGGATTGAGGATTGAGGACTGAGGATTGAGGATTGAAGATTGAGGATTGGGGACTGAGTGTTGAGAGTTGTGTGATGAGAATTGATGTTTGTGGATAGATATTTGAAGATTGCAGATTGAGCATTGAGTATTGAAAACTGTGAATTGATGATATTCTATTGAGGATTGAGAATTGACAACTGATTGTTGAGGACTGAGGGCTGAAGGTTGAGGATTCAGGATTGAGAATTCAGAATTGATGATTGAGGACTGAGGACTGAGGATTGAAGATTGAGTATTGAGGATTGAAGATTGAGGATTAAGGATTGAGGATTTGGGATTGAGGATCTAGGATTGAAAATTGATTATTGAGGATTGAAGATTGAGGATTGAGGATTGAAGATTGAGGATTGAAGATTGAGGATTGAGGATTGAAGATTTAGGATTGGGTATTGCGGATTGAGCATTGAGGATTGAGGATTGAGGTTTGAGGATTGAGGATTGAGGATTGAGGATTGAGGATTGATGATTGAGTATTGAGGATTGAAGATTGAGGATTGAGGATTGAGGATTGAGGATTGAGGATTGAGGATTGAAGAGTGAGGATTGATGATTGAAGATTGCGGGTTGATTATTGAGGGTTGAGGATTGATGACGAGGACTGAGGGCTGAGGATTGAGGACTGAGAATTGAGAATTGAGGATGAGGACTGAGGCTTGAGGGTTGAGGTTTGAGGTACGACGGTTGAGGTTTGAGGATTGAGGACTGAGGATTAACGATTGAGTATTGAAGATTGAGGCTTGATGAGCGAGGATTCAGGATTGAGGATTGATGATTGCGGATTGAGTATTGAAAGCTGAGTATTGAGGATTGAATATTGAGTATTCAGGATTGGGGATTGAGGTTTGAAGGTTGAGTATTGTGGATTGAAGATTGAGGATTGAGGATTGACGATTGAGGATTGAGGATAGAGGTTTGAGGATTGACGATGAGGGCTGAGGGTTGAGGATTGAGGTTTGAGGTCTGAGGACTGAGGATTGAGGATTGAGAATTGAGGATTGAGGATTGAGGATTGAAGATTGAGGATTGTGTATTGAGGATTGAGGATTGAGGATTGAGGATTGGGGACTGAGGATTGAATATTCAGGATTGAGGATTGAGGATTGAGGATTGAGGATTGAGGATTGAAGATTCAGTATTGAGAATCGAAGATTGAGAATTGAGGATTGAGGATTGAACATTGAGTACTGAGTGTTGAGGGTTGAGTGATGAGAATTGATGTTTGTGGATAGAGATTTGAAGATTGCAGATTGAGTATTGAGTATTGAAAACTGTGAATTGAGGATATTATACTGAGGATTGAGGATTGACAACTGATTGTTGAGGACTGAGGGCTGAAGGTTGAGGATTCAGTATTGAGGATTCGGAATCGAGGTTTGAGGACTGAGGATTGTGGATTGATGATTGAGTATTGAGGATTGAAGATTGAGGGTTGAGGTTGAGGATTGAGGATTGAGGATGAGGGCTGAGGGCTGAGGATTGAGGTTTGAGGACTGAGGTCTGAGGATTGAGTATTGAGAATTGAGGATTCAGGATTGAGGATTGAAGATTGAGGATTGGGTATTGAGGATTGAGGATTGAGTATTGAAGGTTGAGGATTGATGACTGAGGATTGAGGATTGAGGATTGAGGATTGAGGATTGAGGATTGAAGATTGAGTGTTAAGGATTGAGGGTTGAGGATTGAAGATTGAGTATTGAGGATTGAGGATGAGGGCTGAGGTTTGAGGTTTGAGGTTTGAGTATTGAATCCTGGGAATTCAGGATATTCTATTGAGTATTGAGAATTGAGGATTGATGATTGAGTATTGAGGATTGAGGATTGAGGATTGAGGACTGAGTATTGAAGATTGAGGATTGATGATTGAGGATTGAGGATTGAGGATGGGGATTGAGGATTCAGGATTGAAGATTGAGAGTTGAGGATTTAAGGTTGAGGATTGAGGAATGAGGATTGAGGATTGAGGATGACGGCTGATGCTTGAGGGTTGAGGTTTTAGGGCTGAGGACTGAGGACTGATGATTGAGAATTGAGGATTGAGGATTAAGGATTGAAGATTGAGGATTGGGTATTGAGGATTGAAGAATGAGGATTGAGGATTGAGTATTGATGATTGGGGATTGAAGATTGAGTATTGAGGATTGAAGATTGAGTATTGATGATTGAAGATTGAGGATTGAGTATTGAGGGTTGAGAGTTGAGGACGAGGACTGACGGTTGAGGATTGAGGTTTGTGGATTGAGGGTTGAGGACTGAGGACTGAGGTTAGAGGATTGAGGATTGAGGATTGAAGATTGAGTATTGATGATTGAAGATTGAGGATTGAGGATTGAGGGTTGAGGATTGAGGACGAGGACTGACGGTTGAGGATTGTGGTTTGAGGATTGAGGATTGAGGATTGAGAATTGAGGATGAGGACTGAGGTTTGAGGATTGAGGTTTGAGGAATGAGGATTGAGGATTGAGGATTGAGTGTTGAAGATTGAGTATTGAGGATTGAAGATTGAGGATTGAGGATTGAGGATTGAGAACTGATTATGAGGGCTGAGGGTTGAGGATTGAGGACGAGGACTGGCAGTTGAGGTTTGTGGTTTGAGGATTGAGGGTTGAGGATTGAGAATTGAGGATGAGGACTGAGGTTTGAGGATTGATGACTGAGGATTGAGGATTGAGGATTGATGATTGCGGATTGAGGACTGAAGATTGAGTATTGAGGATTGAATATTGAGGATTGAGGATTGAGTATTGAGGATTGAAGATTGAGTATTGAGGATTGAAGATTGAGGGTTGAGGATTGAGGATTGAGGATTGAGGATTGAGGATTGAGGATTGAGGATTGAGGATTGAGGATAGAGGATTGAAGATTGAGGATTGGGGACTGTGTGTTGAGGGTTGAGTGATGAGGATTGATGTTTGTGGACAGAGATTCGAAGATTGCAGCCCGAGAATTTAGTATTGAAAACTGTGAATTGATGATATTCTCTTGAGGATTGAGGATTGACAACTGATTGTTGAGGTCTGAAGTCTGAAGGTTGAGGTCTGAGTATTGAGGATTCAGGATTGAGGTTTGAGGACTGAGGATTGAGGATTGAGGATTGAGGCTTGACGATTGAGGATTGAGGATTGAAGATTGAGGTTTGAGGATCCAGGATGAGTGCTGAGGGTTGAGGATTGAGGTTTGAGGACTGAGGACTGAGGATTGAGGGTTGAGAATTAAGGATTGCGGATTGAGGATTGAAGATTGAGGATTGGGTGTTGAGGATTGAAGAATGAGGATTGAGGATTGAGTATTGAGGATTGAAGATGGAGTATTGAGGATTGAAGATTGACGATTGAGGATTCAGGATTGAGGGTTGAGGATTTAGGATTGAGAATTGAGGATTGAGGATTGAGGATCGAGGATTGAGGATTGAGGATTGAGGATTGTGTATTGAAGATTGAGGATTGATGATTGAGGATTGAGGATTGAGGATGAGGATTGAGGATTGAGGATTGAAGATTGAGAATTGAGGATTTAAGGTTGAGGATTGAGGAATGAGGATTGAGGATTGAGGATGACGGCTGATGGTTGAGGGTTGAGGTTTTAGGACTGAGGACTGAGGACTGATGATTGAGAATTGAGGATTGAGGATTCAGGATTGTGGATTGAATATTGAGTATTGAGGATTGAAGACTGACGATTGAGGATTGAGGACTGAGGATTGAGGATTGAGGACTGGGCATTGAGGATTCAACATTGAGGACTGGGGATTGTGGATTGAAGATTGAGGATTGAGGATTGAGGATTGGGGATTGGGGATCTAGGGTTGGAGATTGATTATTGAGGATAGAAGATTGAGGGTTGAGGATTGAGGATTGAGAATTGAGAATTGAGGATGAGGACTGGGGGTTGAGGATTGAGGTTTGAGGTACGAGGATTGAGGTTTGGGGATTGAGGACTGAGGATTGACGATTGAGTATTGAAGATTGAGGCCTGATGACTGAGGATTCAGGATTGATGATTGATGATTGCTGATTGAGTATTGAAAGCTGAGTATCGAGGATTGAATATTGAGGATTGAGGATTGAGGATTGAGGATTGAAGGTTGAATATTGTAGATTGAAGATTGAGGATTGAGGATTGACGATTGAGGTTTGAGGATTGAGGTTTGAGGATTGACGATGAGGGCTGAGGGTTGAGGATTGAGGTTTGAGGTCTCAGGTCTGAGGATTAAGGATTGAGAATTGAGGATTGAGGATTGAGGGTTGTGGATTGAACATTGAGGATTGGGTATTGAGGATTGAAGAATGAGGATTGAGGATTGAGGATTGAGGATTGGGGACTGAGGATTGAATAATCAGGATTGAGGATTGAGGATTGAGGATTGAGGATTGAGGATTGAAGATTCAGTATTGAGGATCGAGGATTGAGAATTGAGGATTGAGGATGGAAGATTGAGGATTGAGGTTGAGGATTGAGGATTGAAGATTGAGTATTGATGAGTGAAGATTGCGGATTGATTATTGAGGGTTGAGATTTGAGGACGAGGACTGAGGGTTGAGGATTGAGGTTTGAGGACAGAGGATTGAGGATTGAGGATTGAGAATTGATAATTGAGGATTGAGGATTGAAGATTTAGTATTGGGTATTGAGGATTGAGGATTGGGGATTGAGGATCTAGTATTGGAGATTGATTATTTAGGATTGAAGATAGAGGGTTGAGGATTGAGGATTGAGGATTGAGAATTGAGAATTGAGAATGAGGACTGAGGTTTGAGGATTGAGGTTTGAGTAATGAGGATTGAGGATTGAGGATTGAGGATTGAGGATTGAGGATTGAGCATTGAAGGTTGAGGATTGATGACTGAGGATTGAGGATTGAGGATTGAGGATTGAGGATTGAGTGTTAAGGGTTGAGGGTTGAGGATTGAGGATTGAGTATTGAGGATTGAGGATTGAGGATTGAGGATTGAGTATTGAAGATTGAGGATTGATGATTGAGGATTGAGGATTGAGGATTGAGGATTGAGGATTGAGGATTGAGGATTGAAGATTGAGGATTGGGGACTGAGTGTTGAGGGTTGTGTGATGAGAATTGATGTTTGTGGATAGGTATTTGAAGATTGCAGATTGAGCATTGAGTATTGAAAACTGTGAATTGATGATATTCTATTGGGGAATGAGAATTGACAACTGATAGTTGAGGACTGAGGGCAGAAGGTTGAGGATCCAGGATTGAGAATTCAGAATTGATGATTGAGGACTGAGGACTGAGGATTGAAGATTGAGTATTGAGGATTGAAGATAGAGGATTAAGGATTGAGGATTTGGGATTGAGGATCTAGGATTGAAAATTGATTATTGAGGATTGAAGATTGAGGATTGAGGATTGAAGATTGAGGATTGAAGATTGGGGATTGAGGATTGAAGATTTAGGATTGGGTATTGAGGATTGAGCATTGAGGATTGAGGATTGAGGATTGAGGATTGAGGATTGAGGATTGAGGATTGATGATTGAGTATTGAGGATTGAAGATTGAGGATTGAGGATTGAGGATTGAGGATTGAGGATTGAGGATTGAAGAGTGAGGATTGGCGACTGAGTGTTGAGGGTTGAGTTATGATAATTGATGTTAGTGGATAGAGGTCTAAAGATTGCAGATTGAGTATTGAGTATTGAAAACTGTAAATTGATGATATTCTATTGAGGATTGTGAATTGACGACTGATTGTTGAGGACTTAGGTCTGAAGATTGAGGATTCAGGGTTGAGGATTCAGGATTGAGGTTTGAGGACTGAGGATTGAGGATTGAGGATTGAGGATTGAGGATTGAGGATTGAGGATTGAGGATTGAGGATTGAAGATTGAGGATTGGGTATTGCGGAGTGAAGGTTGAGGATTGAGGATTGAGGATTGAGGATTGAAGATTGAGTATTGAGGATTGAAGATTGAGGATTGAGGATTGAGGATTGAGGATTGAGGATTGAGGATTGAAGATTGACGATTGGGAAATGAGTGTTGAGGGTTGAGTGATGAGAATTGATGTTTGTGAATGGAGATTTGAAGATTGAAGATTGAGGATTGAGTATTGAAAACTGAGAATTCAGGATTTTCTATTGAGTATTGGGAATTTTGGTTTGATGGTTGAGTGTTGTGTGTTGAATATTGAGGATTGGCGGATTGAGTATTGAAGATTGAGGACTGAGGACTGAGGATTGAGTATTGAGGATTGAGGATTGAGTATTGAGGATTGAGGATTGAAGATTGAGTATTGATGAGTGAAGATTGCGGATTGATTATTGAGGGTTGAGATTTGAGGACGAGGACTGAGGATTGAAGATTGAGTGTTAAGGATTGAGGGTTGAGAATTGAGGATTTAGTATTGAGGATTGAGGATGAGGGCTGAGGTTTGAGGTTTGAGGTTTGAGTATTGAATCCGGGGAATTCAGGATATTCTATTGAGTATTGAGAATTGAGGATTGATGGTTGAGTATTGAGGATTGAGGATTGAGGATTGAGAATTGAGTATTGAAGATTGAGGATTGATGATTGAGGATTGAGGATTGAGGATGAGGATTGAGGATTGAGGATTGAAGATTGAGAATTGAGGATTTAAGGTTGAGGATTGAGGAATGAGGATTGAGGATTGAGGATGACGGCTGATGCTTGAGGGTTGAGGTTTTAGGACTGAGGACTGAGGACTGATGATTGAGAATTGAGGATTGAGGATTAAGGATTGAAGATTGAGGATTGCGTATTGAGGATTGAAGAATGAGGATTGAGGATTGAGAATTGATGATTGGGGATTGAAGATTGAGTATTGAGGATTGAAGGTTGAGTATTGATGATTGAAGATTGAGGATTGAGTATTGAGGGTTGAGGGTTGAGGACGAGGACTGACGGTTGAGGATTGAGGTTTGTGGATTGAGGGTTGAGGACTGAGGACTGAGGTTAGAGGATTGAGGATTGAGGATTGAAGATTGAGTATTGATGATTGAAGATTGAGGATTGAGAATTGAGGGTTGAGGATTGAGGATGAGGACTGACGTTTGAGGATTGTGGTTTGAGGATTGAGGATTGAGGATTGAGAATTGAGGATGAGGACTGAGGTTTGAGGATTGAGGTTTGAGGAATGAGGATTGAGGATTGAGGATTGAGGATTGAGGATTGAGGATTGAGTATCGAAGGTTGAGGATTGATGGCTGAGGATTGAGGATTGCGGATTGACGATTGAGGATTGAGGATTGAGGGTTCAATGTTGAGGATTGAAGGTTGAGGATTGACGATTGAGGATTGAGGATTGAGGATGATGGCTGAGCTTTTAGGTTTGAGGTTTGAGTATTGAATCCTGTGAAGTCAGGATGTTCTATTGAGTATTGAGAATTGGGGATTGATGGTTTAGTATTGAGGATTCAGGATTGAGGATAGAGGATTGAGTATTGAAGATTGAGGATTGATGATTGAAGATTTAGGATTGAGGATTGAGGATTGAGGATTGAGGATTGAGGATTGAAGATTGAGTATTGAGGATTGAAGGTGGAGGATTGAGGATTGATGATTGAGGATTGAGGATTGAGTATTGAGGATTGAATATTGAGGATTTGGGACTGAGTGTTGAGGGTTGAGTGATGAGAATTAATGTTTGTGGATAGAGATTTGAAGATTGCAGATTGAGTATCGAGTATTGAAAACTGTGAATTGAGGATATTCTATTGAGGATTGAGGATTGACAATTGACTGTCGAGGACTGAGGGCTGAAGATTGAGGATTCAGGATTGAGAATTCTGAATTGAGGTTTGAGGACTGAGGATTGAGGATTGAAGATTGAGTATTGAGGATTGAAGATTGAGGATTGAGGATTGAGGATGGGGGATTGAAGAGAGAGGACTGAGTGCTGACGATTGTGTGTTGAGAATTGATGTTTGAGGGTTGAGATATGATTATTGATTTTTGTGGATTGAGTATTGAACGATGAGAATTCAGGGTATTCTATTGAGTATTGATAATTGAGGATTGATTGTTGAGTATTGAGGATTGATGGTTGAGGGTTCTGTGTTGAATATTGAGGATTGAGAATTGAGGATTGAGGATTGAAGATTGAGGATTGAAGATTGAGGATTGAGGTTTGAAGATTGAGGATTGGGTATTGCGGATTGAGCATTGAGGATTGGGTATTGCGGATTGAGCATTGAGGATTGAGGATTGAAGATTGAGGATTGAAGACTGAGGATTGAGGATTGAAGATTGAGGATTGGGTATTGCGGATTGAGCATTGAGGATTGAGCATCGAGGATTGAGGATTGAGGATTGAGGATTGAGGATGAGGGCTGAGGGTTGAGGATTGATGATTGAGCATTGAGGATTGAAGATTGAGGATTGAGAATTGAGGATTGAGGATTGAGGATTGAAGATTGAAGATTGGGTATTGAGGATTGAAGAATGAGGATTGAGGATTGAGGATTGATGGTTGAGGGTTGTGTGTTGAATATTGAGGATTGGCGGATTGAGAATTGAAGATTGAGGACTGAGGACTGGGGATTGAGTATTGAGGATTGAGTATTGAGGATTGAGGATTGAAGATTGAGTATTGATGATTGAAGATTGCGGGTTGATTATTGAGGGTTGAGGATTGATGACGAGGACTGAGGGCTGAGGATGGAGGACTGAGGATTGAGGATTGAGGACTGGGCATTGAGGATTGAAGATTGAGGACTGGGGATTGTGGATTGAAGATTGAGGATTAAGGATTGAGGATTGGGTATTGGGGATCTAGGGTTGGAGATTGACTATTGAGGATAGAAGATTCAGGATTGAGGATTGAGGATTGAGGATCGAGGATTGAAGATTCAGTATTGAGGATTCAAGATTCAGAACTGAGGATTGAGGATTGAACATTGAGGACTGAGTGTTGAGGGTTGAGTGATGAGAATTGATGTTTGTGGATAGAGATTTGCAGATTAGAAGATTGCAGATTAAGTACTGAGTAGTGAAAACTGTGAATTGAGGATATTCTATTGAGGATTGAGGATTGGCAACTGATTGTTGAGGACTGAGGGCTGAAGATTGAGGATTCAGGATTGTGGATTCAGAATTGAGGTTTGAGAACTGAGGATTGAGGATTGAAGATTGAGTATTGAGGATTGAAGAATGAGGATTGAGGTTGAGGATTGAGGATTGAGGATGAGGGCTGAGGGTTTAGGATTGATGATTGAGCATTGAGGATTGAAGATTGTGGATTGAGGATTGAGGATTGAGGACTGAGGATTGAGGATTGAAGATTGAGGATTGGGGACTGAGTGTTGAGAGTTGTGTGATGAGAATTGATGTTTGTGGATAGATATTTGAAGATTGCAGATTGAGCATTGAGTATTGAAAACTGTGAATTGATGATATTCTATTGAGGATTGAGAATTGACAACTGATTGTTGAGGACTGAGGGCTGAAGATTGAGGATTCAGGATTGAGAATTCAGAATTGATGATTGAGGACTGAGGACTGAGGATTGAAGATTGAGTATTGAGGATTGAAGATTGAGGATTAAGGATTGAGGATTTGGGATTGAGGATCTAGGATTGAAAATTGATTATTGAGGATTGAAGATTGAGGATTGAGGATTGAAGATTGAGGATTGAAGATTGAGGATTGAGGATTGAAGATTTAGGATTGGGTATTGCGGATTGAGCATTGAGGATTGAGGATTGAGGTTTGAGGATTGAGGATTGAGGATTGAGGATTGAGGATTGATGATTGAGTATTGAGGATTGAAGATTGAGGATTGAGGATTGAGGATTGAGGATTGAGGATTGAGGATTGAAGAGTGAGGATTGATGATTGAAGATTGCGGGTTGATTATTGAGGGTTGAGGATTGATGACGAGGACTGAGTGCTGAGGATTGAGGACTGAGAATTGAGAATTGAGGATGAGGACTGAGGCTTGAGGGTTGAGGTTTGAGGTACGACGTTTGAGGTTTGAGGATTGAGGACTGAGGATTAACGATTGAGTATTGAAGATTGAGGCTTGATGAGCGAGGATTCAGGATTGAGGATTGATGATTGCGGATTGAGTATTGAAAGCTGAGTATTGAGGATTGAATATTGAGTATTCAGGATTGGGGATTGAGGTTTGAAGGTTGAGTATTGTGGATTGAAGATTGAGGATTGAGGATTGACGATTGAGGATTGAGGATAGAGGTTTGAGGATTGACGATGAGGGCTGAGGGTTGAGGATTGAGGTTTGAGGTCTGAGGACTGAGGATTGAGGATTGAGAATTGAGGATTGAGGATTGAGGATTGAAGATTGAGGATTGTGTATTGAGGATTGAGGATTGAGGATTGAGGATTGGGGACTGAGGATTGAATATTCAGGATTGAGGATTGAGGATTGAGGATTGAGGATTGAGGATTGAAGATTCAGTATTGAGAATCGAAGATTGAGAATTGAGGATTGAGGATTGAACATTGAGTACTGAGTGTTGAGGGTTGAGTGATGAGAATTGATGTTTGTGGATAGAGATTTGAAGATTGCAGATTGAGTATTGAGTATTGAAAACTGTGAATTGAGGATATTATACTGAGGATTGAGGATTGACAACTGATTGTTGAGGACTGAGGGCTGAAGGTTGAGGATTCAGTATTGAGGATTCGGAATCGAGGTTTGAGGACTGAGGATTGTGGATTGATGATTGAGTATTGAGGATTGAAGATTGAGGATTGAGGTTGAGGATTGAGGATTGAGGATGAGGGCTGAGGGCTGAGGATTGAGGTTTGAGGACTGAGGTCTGAGGATTGAGTATTGAGAATTGAGGATTCAGGATTGAGGATTGAAGATTGAGGATTGGGTATTGAGGATTGAGGATTGAGTATTGAAGGTTGAGGATTGATGACTGAGGATTGAGGATTGAGGATTGAGGATTGAGGATTGAGGATTGAAGATTGAGTGTTAAGGATTGAGGGTTGAGGATTGAAGATTGAGTATTGAGGATTGAGGATGAGGGCTGAGGTTTGAGGTTTGAGGTTTGAGTATTGAATCCTGGGAATTCAGGATATTCTATTGAGTATTGAGAATTGAGGATTGATGATTGAGTATTGAGGATTGAGGATTGAGGATTGAGGACTGAGTATTGAAGATTGAGGATTGATGATTGAGGATTGAGGATTGAGGATGGGGATTGAGGATTCAGGATTGAAGATTGAGAGTTGAGGATTTAAGGTTGAGGATTGAGGAATGAGGATTGAGGATTGAGGATGACGGCTGATGCTTGAGGGTTGAGGTTTTAGGGCTGAGGACTGAGGACTGATGATTGAGAATTGAGGATTGAGGATTAAGGATTGAAGATTGAGGATTGGGTATTGAGGATTGAAGAATGAGGATTGAGGATTGAGTATTGATGATTGGGGATTGAAGATTGAGTATTGAGGATTGAAGATTGAGTATTGATGATTGAAGATTGAGGATTGAGTATTGAGGGTTGAGAGTTGAGGACGAGGACTGACGGTTGAGGATTGAGGTTTGTGGATTGAGGGTTGAGGACTGAGGACTGAGGTTAGAGGATTGAGGATTGAGGATTGAAGATTGAGTATTGATGATTGAAGATTGAGGATTGAGGATTGAGGGTTGAGGATTGAGGACGAGGACTGACGGTTGAGGATTGTGGTTTGAGGATTGAGGATTGAGGATTGAGAATTGAGGATGAGGACTGAGGTTTGAGGATTGAGGTTTGAGGAATGAGGATTGAGGATTGAGGATTGAGTGTTGAAGGTTGAGTATTGAGGATTGAAGATTGAGGATTGAGGATTGAGGATTGAGAACTGATTATGAGGGCTGAGGGTTGAGGATTGAGGACGAGGACTGGCAGTTGAGGTTTGTGGTTTGAGGATTGAGGGTTGAGGATTGAGAATTGAGGATGAGGACTGTGGTTTGAGGATTGATGACTGAGGATTGAGGATTGAGGATTGATGATTGCGGATTGAGGACTGAAGATTGAGTATTGAGGATTGAATATTGAGGATTGAGGATTGAGTATTGAGGATTGAAGATTGAGTATTGAGGATTGAAGATTGAGGGTTGAGGATTGAGGATTGAGGATTGAGGATTGAGGATTGAGGATTGAGGATTGAGGATTGAGGATAGAGGTTTGAAGATTGAGGATTGGGGACTGTGTGTTGAGGGTTGAGTGATGAGGATTGATGTTTGTGGATAGAGATTCGAAGATTGCAGCCCGAGAATTTAGTATTGAAAACTGTGAATTGATGATATTCTGTTGAGGATTGAGGATTGACAACTGATCGTTGAGGTCTGAAGTCTGAAGGTTGAGGTCTGAGTATTGAGGATTCAGGATTGAGGTTTGAGGACTGAGGATTGAGGATTGAGGATTGAGGCTTGAGGATTGAGGATTGAGGATTGAAGATTGAGGTTTGAGGATCCAGGATGAGTGCTGAGGGTTGAGGATTGAGGTTTGAGGACTGAGGACTGAGGATTGAGGGTTGAGAATTAAGGATTGCGGATTGAGGATTGAAGATTGAGGATTGGGTGTTGAGGATTGAAGAATGAGGATTGAGGATTGAGTATTGAGGATTGAAGATGGAGTATTGAGGATTGAAGATTGACGATTGAGGATTCAGGATTGAGGGTTGAGGATTTAGGATTGAGAATTGAGGATTGAGGATTGAGGATCGAGGATTGAGGATTGAGGATTGAGGATTGTGTATTGAAGATTGAGGATTGATGATTGAGGATTGAGGATTGAGGATGAGGATTGAGGATTGAGGATTGAAGATTGAGAATTGAGGATTTAAGGTTGAGGATTGAGGAATGAGGATTGAGGATTGAGGATGACGGCTGATGGTTGAGGGTTGAGGTTTTAGGACTGAGGACTGAGGACTGATGATTGAGAATTGAGGATTGAGGATTCAGGATTGTGGATTGAATATTGAGTATTGAGGATTGAAGACTGACGATTGAGGATTGAGGATTGAGGATTGAAGATTGAGGATTGAGGATTGAGGATTGAATATTGAGGACTGAGTGTTGAGGGTTGAGAGATGAGAATTGATGTTTGTGGATGGAGATTTGAAGATTGAAGATTGAGGATTGAGTATTGAAAACTGAGAATTCAGGATACTCAACTGAGTATTGAGAATTGAGGATTGATGGTTGAGTATTGAGGATTGATGGTTGAGGGTTGTGTGTTGAATATTGAGGATTGGCGAATTGAGTATTGAAGATTGAGGACTGAGGACTGGGGATTGAGTATTGAGGATTGAGCATTGAGGATTGAGGATTGAAGATTGAGTATTGATGATTGAAGGTTCCGGGTTGATTATTGAGGGTTGAGGATTGACGACGAGGACTGAGGGCTGAGGATTGAGGACTGAGGATTGAGGATTGAGGACTGGGCATTGAGGATTCAACATTGAGGACTGGGGATTGTGGATTGAAGATTGAGGATTGAGGATTGAGGATTGGGGATTGGGGATCTAGGGTTGGAGATTGATTATTGAGGATAGAAGATTGAGGGTTGAGGATTGAGGATTGAGAATTGAGAATTGAGGATGAGGACTGGGGGTTGAGGATTGAGGTTTGAGGTACGAGGATTGAGGTTTGAGGATTGAGGACTGAGGATTGACGATTGAGTATTGAAGATTGAGGCCTGATGACTGAGGATTCAGGATTGATGATTGATGATTGCTGATTGAGTATTGAAAGCTGAGTATCGAGGATTGAATATTGAGGATTGAGGATTGAGGATTGAGGATTGAAGGTTGAATATTGTGGATTGAAGATTGAGGATTGAGGATTGACGATTGAGGTTTGAGGATTGAGGTTTGAGGATTGACGATGAGGGCTGAGGGTTGAGGATTGAGGTTTGAGGTCTCAGGTCTGAGGATTAAGGATTGAGAATTGAGGATTGAGGATTGAGGGTTGTGGATTGAACATTGAGGATTGGGTATTGAGGATTGAAGAATGAGGATTGAGGATTGAGGATTGAGGATTGGGGACTGAGGATTGAATAATCAGGATTGAGGATTGAGGATTGAGGATTGAGGATTGAGGATTGAAGATTCAGTATTGAGGATCGAGGATTGAGAATTGAGGATTGAGGATGGAAGATTGAGGATTGAGGTTGAGGATTGAGGATTGAAGATTGAGTATTGATGAGTGAAGATTGCGGATTGATTATTGAGGGTTGAGATTTGAGGACGAGGACTGAGGGTTGAGGATTGAGGTTTGAGGACAGAGGATTGAGGATTGAGGATTGAGAATTGATAATTGAGGATTGAGGATTGAAGATTTAGTATTGGGTATTGAGGATTGAGGATTGGGGATTGAGGATCTAGTATTGGAGATTGATTATTTAGGATTGAAGATAGAGGGTTGAGGATTGAGGATTGAGGATTGAGAATTGAGAATTGAGAATGAGGACTGAGGTTTGAGGATTGAGGTTTGAGTAATGAGGATTGAGGATTGAGGATTGAGGATTGAGGATTGAGGATTGAGCATTGAAGGTTGAGGATTGATGACTGAGGATTGAGGATTGAGGATTGAGGATTGAGGATTGAGTGTTAAGGGTTGAGGGTTGAGGATTGAGGATTGAGTATTGAGGATTGAGGATTGAGGATTGAGGATTGAGTATTGAAGATTGAGGATTGATGATTGAGGATTGAGGATTGAGGATTGAGGATTGAGGATTGAAGATTGAGGATTGGGGACTGAGTGTTGAGGGTTGTGTGATGAGAATTGATGTTTGTGGATAGGTATTTGAAGATTGCAGATTGAGCATTGAGTATTGAAAACTGTGAATTGATGATATTCTATTGGGGAATGAGAATTGACAACTGATAGTTGAGGACTGAGGGCTGAAGGTTGAGGATCCAGGATTGAGAATTCAGAATTGATGATTGAGGACTGAGGACTGAGGATTGAAGATTGAGTATTGAGGATTGAAGATAGAGGATTAAGGATTGAGGATTTGGGATTGAGGATCTAGGATTGAAAATTGATTATTGAGGATTGAAGATTGAGGATTGAGGATTGAAGATTGAGGATTGAAGATTGAGGATTGAGGATTGAAGATTTAGGATTGGGTATTGAGGATTGAGCATTGAGGATTGAGGATTGAGGATTGAGGATTGAGGATTGAGGATTGAGGATTGATGATTGAGTATTGAGGATTGAAGATTGAGGATTGAGGATTGAGGATTGAGGATTGAGGATTGAGGATTGAAGAGTGAGGATTGGCGACTGAGTGTTGAGGGTTGAGTTATGATAATTGATGTTAGTGGATAGAGGTCTAAAGATTGCAGATTGAGTATTGAGTATTGAAAACTGTAAATTGATGATATTCTATTGAGGATTGTGAATTGACGACTGATTGTTGAGGACTTAGGTCTGAAGATTGAGGATTCAGGGTTGAGGATTCAGGATTGAGGTTTGAGGACTGAGGATTGAGGATTGAGGATTGAGGATTGAGGATTGAGGATTGAGGGTTGAGGATTGAGGATTGAAGATTGAGGATTGGGTATTGCGGAGTGAAGGTTGAGGATTGAGGATTGGGGATTGAGGATTGAAGATTGAGTATTGAGGATTGAAGATTGAGGATTGAGGATTGAGGATTGAGGATTGAGGATTGAGGATTGAAGATTGACGATTGGGAAATGAGTGTTGAGGGTTGAGTGATGAGAATTGATGTTTGTGAATGGAGATTTGAAGATTGAAGATTGAGGATTGAGTATTGAAAACTGAGAATTCAGGATTTTCTATTGAGTATTGGGAATTTTGGTTTGATGGTTGAGTGTTGTGTGTTGAATATTGAGGATTGGCGGATTGAGTATTGAAGATTGAGGACTGAGGACTGAGGATTGAGTATTGAGGATTGAGGATTGAGTATTGAGGATTGAGGATTGAAGATTGAGTATTGATGAGTGAAGATTGCGGATTGATTATTGAGGGTTGAGATTTGAGGACGAGGACTGAGGATTGAAGATTGAGTGTTAAGGATTGAGGGTTGAGAATTGAGGATTTAGTATTGAGGATTGAGGATGAGGGCTGAGGTTTGAGGTTTGAGGTTTGAGTATTGAATCCGGGGAATTCAGGATATTCTATTGAGTATTGAGAATTGAGGATTGATGGTTGAGTATTGAGGATTGAGGATTGAGGATTGAGAATTGAGTATTGAAGATTGAGGATTGATGATTGAGGATTGAGGATTGAGGATGAGGATTGAGGATTGAGGATTGAAGATTGAGAATTGAGGATTTAAGGGTGAGGATTGAGGAATGAGTATTGAGGATTGAGGATGACGGCTGATGCTTGAGGGTTGAGGTTTTAGGACTGAGGACTGAGGACTGATGATTGAGAATTGAGGATTGAGGATTAAGGATTGAAGATTGAGGATTGCGTATTGAGGATTGAAGAATGAGGATTGAGGATTGAGAATTGATGATTGGGGATTGAAGATTGAGTATTGAGGATTGAAGGTTGAGTATTGATGATTGAAGATTGAGGATTGAGTATTGAGGGTTGAGGGTTGAGGACGAGGACTGACGGTTGAGGATTGAGGTTTGTGGATTGAGGGTTGAGGACTGAGGACTGAGGTTAGAGGATTGAGGATTGAGGATTGAAGATTGAGTATTGATGATTGAAGATTGAGGATTGAGAATTGAGGGTTGAGGATTGAGGATGAGGACTGACGTTTGAGGATTGTGGTTTGAGGATTGAGGATTGAGGATTGAGAATTGAGGATGAGGACTGACGTTTCAGGATTGAGGTTTGAGGAATGAGGATTGAGGATTGAGGATTGAGGATTGAGGATTGAGGATTGAGTATCGAAGGTTGAGGATTGATGGCTGAGGATTGAGGATTGCGGATTGACGATTGAGGATTGAGGATTGAGGGTTCAATGTTGAGGATTGAAGGTTGAGGATTGACGATTGAGGATTGAGGATTGAGGATGATGGCTGAGCTTTTAGGTTTGAGGTTTGAGTATTGAATCCTGTGAAGTCAGGATGTTCTATTGAGTATTGAGAATTGGGGATTGATGGTTTAGTATTGAGGATTCAGGATTGAGGATAGAGGATTGAGTATTGAAGATTGAGGATTGATGATTGAAGATTTAGGATTGAGGATTGAGGATTGAGGATTGAGGATTGAGGATTGAAGATTGAGTATTGAGGATTGAAGGTGGAGGATTGAGGATTGATGATTGAGGATTGAGGATTGAGGATTGAGGATTGAATATTGAGGATTTGGGACTGAGTGTTGAGGGTTGAGTGATGAGAATTAATGTTTGTGGATAGAGATTTGAAGATTGCAGATTGAGTATCGAGTATTGAAAACTGTGAATTGAGGATATTCTATTGAGGATTGAGGATTGACAATTGACTGTCGAGGACTGAGGGCTGAAGATTGAGGATTCAGGATTGAGAATTCTGAATTGAGGTTTGAGGACTGAGGATTGAGGATTGAAGATTGAGTATTGAGGATTGAAGATTGAGGATTGAGGATTGAGGATGGGGGATTGAAGAGAGAGGACTGAGTGCTGACGATTGTGTGTTGAGAATTGATGTTTGAGGGTTGAGATATGATTATTGATTTTTGTGGATTGAGTATTGAACGATGAGAATTCAGGGTATGCTATTGAGTATTGATAATTGAGGATTGATTGTTGAGTATTGAGGATTGATGGTTGAGGGTTCTGTGTTGAATATTGAGGATTGAGAATTGAGGATTGAGGATTGAAGATTGAGGATTGAAGATTGAGGATTGAGGTTTGAAGATTGAGGATTGGGTATTGCGGATTGAGCATTGAGGATTGGGTATTGCGGATTGAGCATTGAGGATTGAGGATTGAAGATTGAGGATTGAAGACTGAGGATTGAGGATTGAAGATTGAGGATTGGGTATTGCGGATTGAGCATTGAGGATTGAGCATCGAGGATTGAGGATTGAGGATTGAGGATTGAGGATGAGGGCTGAGGGTTGAGGATTGATGATTGAGCATTGAGGATTGAAGATTGAGGATTGAGAATTGAGGATTGAGGATTGAGGATTGAAGATTGAAGATTGGGTATTGAGGATTGAAGAATGAGGATTGAGGATTGAGGATTGATGGTTGAGGGTTGTGTGTTGAATATTGAGGATTGGCGGATTGAGAATTGAAGATTGAGGACTGAGGACTGGGGATTGAGTATTGAGGATTGAGTATTGAGGATTGAGGATTGAAGATTGAGTATTGATGATTGAAGATTGCGGGTTGATTATTGAGGGTTGAGGATTGATGAGGAGGACTGAGGGCTGAGGATGGAGGACTGAGGATTGAGGATTGAGGACTGGGCATTGAGGATTGAAGATTGAGGACTGGGGATTGTGGATTGAAGATTGAGGATTAAGGATTGAGGATTGGGTATTGGGGATCTAGGGTTGGAGATTGACTATTGAGGATAGAAGATTCAGGATTCAGGATTGAGGATTGAGGATCGAGGATTGAAGATTCAGTATTGAGGATTCAAGATTCAGAACTGAGGATTGAGGATTGAACATTGAGGACTGAGTGTTGAGGGTTGAGTGATGAGAATTGATGTTTGTGGATAGAGATTTGCAGATTAGAAGATTGCAGATTAAGTACTGAGTAGTGAAAACTGTGAATTGAGGATATTCTATTGAGGATTGAGGATTGGCAACTGATTGTTGAGGACGGAGGGCTGAAGATTGAGGATTCAGGATTGTGGATTCAGAATTGAGGTTTGAGAACTGAGGATTGAGGATTGAAGATTGAGTATTGAGGATTGAAGAATGAGGATTGAGGTTGAGGATTGAGGATTGAGGATGAGGGCTGAGGGTTTAGGATTGATGATTGAGCATTGAGGATTGAAGATTGTGGATTGAGGATTGAGGATTGAGGACTGAGGATTGAGGATTGAAGATTGAGGATTGGGGACTGAGTGTTGAGAGTTGTGTGATGAGAATTGATGTTTGTGGATAGATATTTGAAGATTGCAGATTGAGCATTGAGTATTGAAAACTGTGAATTGATGATATTCTATTGAGGATTGAGAATTGACAACTGATTGTTGAGGACTGAGGGCTGAAGATTGAGGATTCAGGATTGAGAATTCAGAATTGATGATTGAGGACTGAGGACTGAGGATTGAAGATTGAGTATTGAGGATTGAAGATTGAGGATTAAGGATTGAGGATTTGGGATTGAGGATCTAGGATTGAAAATTGATTATTGAGGATTGAAGATTGAGGATTGAGGATTGAAGATTGAGGATTGAAGATTGAGGATTGAGGATTGAAGATTTAGGATTGGGTATTGCGGATTGAGCATTGAGGATTGAGGATTGAGGTTTGAGGATTGAGGATTGAGGATTGAGGATTGAGGATTGATGATTGAGTATTGAGGATTGAAGATTGAGGATTGAGGATTGAGGATTGAGGATTGAGGATTGAGGATTGAAGATTGAGGATTGGGTATTGCGGAGTGAACGTTGAGGATTGAGGATTGAGGATTGAGGACTGAGGATTGAGGACTGAAGATTGAGTGTTGATGATTGAAGATTGAGGATTGAGGATTGAGGGCTGTGGATTGAGCACGAGGACTGAGGGTTGAGTATTGATGTTTGAGGTCTGAGGATTGGGGATTGAGGATTGAGAATTGAGGATTGAGGATTGAGGATTGAAGATTGAGGATTGGGTATTGAGGATTGAAGAATGAGGATTGAGGATTGAGGATTGAGGATTGAGGGTTGAAAGTTGAGTATTGAGTATTGAAGATTGAGGATTGAGGATTGAGATTTGAGGATTGAGGATTGAGGATTGAGTATTGAGAATTGAGGATTGATGGTTGAGTATTGAGGATTGATGGTTGAGGGTTGTGTGTTGAATATTGAGGATTGGCGGATTGAGTATTGAAGATTGAGGACTGAGGACTGGGGATTGAGTATTGAGGATTGAGTATTGAGGATTGAGGATTGAAGATTGAGTATTGATGATTGAAGATTGCGGGTTGATTATTGAGGGTTGAGGATTGATGACGAGGACTGAGGGCTGAGGATTGAGGACTGAGGATTGAGGATCGAGGACTGGGCATTGAGGATTGAAGATTGAGGACTGGGGATTGTGGATTGAAGATTGAGGATTAAGGATAGAGAATTGGGTATTGGGGATCTAGGGTTGGAGATTGATTATTGAGGATAGAAGATTGAGGGTTGAGGATTGAGGACTGAGAATTGAGAATTGAGGATGAGGACTGAGGCTTGAGGGTTGAGGTTTGAGGTACGACGGTTGAGGTTTGAGGATTGAGGACTGAGGATTAACGATTGAGTATTGAAGATTGAGGCTTGATGAGCGAGGATTCAGGATTGAGGATTGATGATTGCGGATTGAGTATTGAAAGCTGAGTATTGAGGATTGAATATTGAGTATTCAGGATTGGGGATTGAGGTTTGAAGGTTGAGTATTGTGGATTGAAGATTGAGGATTGAGGATTGACGATTGAGGATTGAGGATAGAGGTTTGAGGATTGACGATGAGGGCTGAGGGTTGAGGATTGAGGTTTGAGGTCTGAGGACTGAGGATTGAGGATTGAGAATTGAGGATTGAGGATTGAGGATTGAAGATTGAGGATTGTGTATTGAGGATTGAGGATTGAGGATTGAGGATTGGGGACTGAGGATTGAATATTCAGGATTGAGGATTGAGGATTGAGGATTGAGGATTGAGGATTGAAGATTCAGTATTGAGAATCGAAGATTGAGAATTGAGGATTGAGGATTGAACATTGAGTACTGAGTGTTGAGGGTTGAGTGATGAGAATTGATGTTTGTGGATAGAGATTTGAAGATTGCAGATTGAGTATTGAGTATTGAAAACTGTGAATTGAGGATATTATACTGAGGATTGAGGATTGACAACTGATTGTTGAGGACTGAGGGCTGAAGGTAGAGGATTCAGTATTGAGGATTCGGAATCGAGGTTTGAGGACTGAGGATTGTGGATTGATGATTGAGTATTGAGGATTGAAGATTGAGGATTGAGGTTGAGGATTGAGGATTGAGGATGAGGGCTGAGGGCAGAGGATTGAGGTTTGAGGACTGAGGTCTGAGGATTGAGTATTGAGAATTGAGGATTCAGGATTGAGGATTGAAGATTGAGGATTGGGTATTGAGGATTGAGGATTGAGTATTGAAGGTTGAGGATTGATGACTGAGGATTGAGGATTGAGGATTGAGGATTGAGGATTGAGGATTGAAGATTGAGTGTTAAGGATTGAGGGTTGAGGATTGAAGATTGAGTATTGAGGATTGAGGATGAGGGCTGAGGTTTGAGGTTTGAGGTTTGAGTATTGAATCCTGGGAATTCAGGATATTCTATTGAGTATTGAGAATTGAGGATTGATGATTGAGTATTGAGGATTGAGGATTGAGGATTGAGGACTGAGTATTGAAGATTGAGGATTGATGATTGAGGATTGAGGATTGAGGATGGGGATTGAGGATTCAGGATTGAAGATTGAGAGTTGAGGATTTAAGGTTGAGGATTGAGGAATGAGGATTGAGGATTGAGGATGACGGCTGATGCTTGAGGGTTGAGGTTTTAGGGCTGAGGACTGAGGACTGATGATTGAGAATTGAGGATTGAGGATTAAGGATTGAAGATTGAGGATTGGGTATTGAGGATTGAAGAATGAGGATTGAGGATTGAGTATTGATGATTGGGGATTGAAGATTGAGTATTGAGGATTGAAGATTGAGTATTGATGATTGAAGATTGAGGATTGAGTATTGAGGGTTGAGAGTTGAGGACGAGGACTGACGGTTGAGGATTGAGGTTTGTGGATTGAGGGTTGAGGACTGAGGACTGAGGTTAGAGGATTGAGGATTGAGGATTGAAGATTGAGTATTGATGATTGAAGATTGAGGATTGAGGATTGAGGGTTGAGGATTGAGGACGAGGACTGACGGTTGAGGATTGTGGTTTGAGGATTGAGGATTGAGGATTGAGAATTGAGGATGAGGACTGAGGTTTGAGGATTGAGGTTTGAGGAATGAGGATTGAGGATTGAGGATTGAGTGTTGAAGATTGAGGATTGGGTATTGAGGCTTGAAGAATGAGCATTGAGGATTGAGGATTCAGGATTGTGGATTGAATATTGAGTATTGAGGATTGAAGACTGACGATTGAGTATTGAGTATTGAGGATTGAGGATTGAGAATTGAGGACTGATGATTGAGTATTGATGGTTGAAGATTGAGGATTGAGGATTGAGGATTGAGGATTGAGGATTGAAGATTGAGCATTGAGGATTGAAGATTGAGGATTGAGGATTGAGGATTGAGGATTGAGGATTGAGGATTGAGGATTGAAGATTGAGGATTGGGGACTGAGTGTTGAGGGTTGAGTGATGAGAATGAATGTTTGTGGATAGAGATTTGAAGATTGCAGATTGAGTATCGAGTATTGAAAACTGTGAATTGAGGATATTCTATTGAGGACTGAGGATTGACGATTGATTATCGAGGACTGAGGGCTGAAGATTGAGGATTCAGGATTGAGGATTCAGAATTGAGGTTTGAGGACTGAGGACTGAGGATTGAAGATTGAGAATTGAGGATTGAAGACTGAGGATTAAGGATTGAGGATTGGGGATTGAGGATCTAGGTTTGAAAATTGATTATTTGGGATTGAAAATTGAGGATTGATGGTTGAGGATTGAGGATAGAGGATTGAGGATTGAGGATTGAGGAAAGAGGGTTGAGGATAGAGGATTGAAGATTGAGGATTGGGGACTGAGTGTTGAGGGTTGAGTGATGAGGATTGATGTTTGTGGATAGAGATTCGAAGATTGCAGATTGAGAATTTAGTATTGAAAACTGTGAATTGATGATATTCTATTGAGGATTGAGGATTGACAACTGATTGTTGAGGTCTGAAGTCTTATGGTTGAGTACTGAGGATTGAGGTTTCAGGATTGAGGTTTGAGGACAGAGGATTGAATATTCAGGATTGAGGATTGAGGATTGAGGATTGAGGATTGAGGATTGAAGATTCAGTATTGAGGATCGAGGATTGAGAATTGAGGATTGAGGATGGAAGATTGAGGGTTGAGGCTGAGGATTGAGGATTGAGGATGAGGGCTGAGGGTTGAGGATTGAGGTTTGAGGACTGAGGTCTGAGGATTGAGTATTGAGAATTGAAGATTGAGGATTGAGTATTGAAGATTGAGGATTGGGTATTGAGGATTGAAGAATGAGCATTGAGGATTGAGGATTCAGGATTGTGGATTGAATATTGAGTATTGAGGATTGAAGACTGACGATTGAGTATTGAGTATTGAGGATTGAGGATTGAGAATTGAGGACTGATGATTGAGTATTGATGGTTGAAGATTGAGGATTGAGGATTGAGGATTGAGGATTGAAGATTGAGCATTGAGGATTGAAGATTGAGGACTGAGGATTGACGATTGATTATCGAGGACTGAGGGCTGAAGATTGAGGATTCAGGATTGAGGATTCAGAATTGAGGTTTGAGGACTGAGGACTGAGGATTGAAGATTGAGTATTGAGGATTGAAGACTGAGGATTAAGGATTGAGGATTGGGGATTGAGGATCTAGGATTGAAAATTGATTATTTGGGATTGAAAATTGAGGATTGATGGTTGAGGATTGAGGATAGAGGATTGAGGATTGAGGATTGAGGAAAGAGGGTTGAGGATAGAGGATTGAAGATTGAGGATTGGGGACTGAGTGTTGAGGGTTGAGTGATGAGGATTGATGTTTGTGGATAGAGATTCGAAGATTGCAGATTGAGAATTTAGTATTGAAAACTGTGAATTGATGATATTCTATTGAGGATTGAGGATTGACAACTGATTGTTGAGGTCTGAAGTCTTAAGGTTGAGTACTGAGGATTGAGGTTTCAGGATTGAGGTTTGAGGACTGAGGATTGAGGATTGAGGATTGAGGCTTGAGGATTGAGGATTGAGGCTTGAAGATTGAGGATTCAGGATCCAGGATGAGGGCTGAAGGTTGAGGATTGAGGTTTGAGGACTGAGGACTGAGGTCTGAGGATTGAGGGTTGAGAATTAAGGATTGAGGATTGAGGATTGAAGATTGTGCATTGATAATTGAGTATTGAGGATTGAAGGTGGAGGACTGAGGAATAAGGATTGAGGATTGAGGATGAGGGCTGAGGGTTGAGGATTGAGGTTTGAGGAGTGAGGACCGAGGATTGAGGATTGAGAATTGAGGATTGAGGATTGAGGATTGAAGATTGAGGATTGGGTATTGAGGATTAAAGAATGAGGATTGAGGATTGAGGATTGAGGATTGAGGATTCAGGATTGAGGATTCAGAATTGAGGTTTGAGGACTGAGGATTGAGGATTGAAGATTGAGTATTGAGGATTGAAGATTGAGGATTGAGGATTGAGGATGGAGGATTGAAGAGAGAGGACTGAGTGTTGAGGATTGAGAGTTGAGAATTGATGTTTGAGGGTTGAGATTTGATTATTGATTTTTGTGGATTGAGTATTGAACGATGAGTATTCAGGGTATTCTATTGAGTATTGAGAATTGAGGATTGATTGTTGAGTATTGAGGATTGATGGTTGAGGGTTTTGTGTTGAATATTGAGGATTGAGGATTGAGGATAGAGGATTGAGGATTGAAGATCGAGGATTGATGATTGAGGATTCAGGATTGAGGACTGAGGATTGAGGATTGATGATTGAGAATTGAGGATTGAGGATTGAGGATTGAAGATTGAGGATTGGGTATTGAGGACTGAAGAACGAGGACTGAGGATTTAGGATTGAGGATCGAGGATTGAAGATTGAGTATTGAGGATAGAAGATTGAGGATTGAGGATTGAGGATTGAGGATTGAGGATTGAGTATTCAGGATTGAGGATTGAGGATTGTAGACTGAGAATTGAGGATTGATGATTAAAGATTGAGTGTTGAGGATTGAAGATTGAGCATTGATGATTGGGGATTGAGGATTGAGGATTGAGGATTGAGGATTGAGTATTGAAGGCTGAGGATTGATGATTGAGGCTTGAGGATTGAGGATTGAGGATTGAGTATAGAGGACTGAGGGTTGAAGATTGAGGATTGATGATTGAGGATTAAAGATTGAGTATTGAGTATTGAAGATTGAGAATTGAGGATTGAGGATTGAACATTGAGGGCTGAGGGTTGAGGATTGAGATTTAAGGACTGTGGACTGAGGATTGAGGATTGAGAATTGAGGATTGAGGATTGAGGATTGAAGATTGAGGATTTGGTATTGAGGATTGAAGAATGAGGATTGACGATTGAGGATTGAGTATTGAGGATGGAAGGTTGACGATTGAGGAATGTGGATTGAAGGTTGAGTATTGAACATTGAGGACTGAGTGTTGAGGGTTCAGCGATGAGAATTGATGTTTGTGGATAGAGGTTTGAAGATTGCAGATTGAGTATTGAGTATTGAAGACTGTGAATGCAGGATATTCTATTGAGGATTGAGGATTGTCAACTGATTGTTGAGGACTGAGGGCTGAAGATTGAGGATTCAGGATTGAGGATTCAGAATTGATGTTTGAGGACTGAGGATTGAGGATTGAAGATTGATTATTGAGGATTGAGGATTGAGAATTGAGGATTGAGGATTGAGGATTGAAGATTGAGGATTGGGTATTGAGAATTGAAGAATGAGGATTGAGGATTGAGTATTGAGTATTGAGGATTGAAGATTGAGTATTGAGGACTGAAGATTGAGGATTGAGGACTGAGGATTGAGGGTTGAGTATTGAGGATTGATGATTAAAGATTGACTATTGAGGATTGAAGATTGAGGATTGTGGATTGAAGATTGAGTATTGAGTATTGAAGATTGAGGATTGAGGATTGAGGATTGAGAACTGAAGATGAGTGCTGAGGGTTGAGGATTGAGGTTTGAGGTCTGCGGACTGAGGATTGAGGATTGAGAATTGAGGATTGAGGATTGAGGATTGAGGATTGAAGATTGGGGATTCAGGATGGAGGGTTGTGGATTGAGGACGAGGACTGAGGGTTGAGTATTGATTTTTGAGGACTGAGGATTGAGGATTGAAGATTGATTATTGAGGATTGAGGATTGAGAATTGAGGATTGTGGATTGAGGATTGAAGATTGAGGATTGGGTTTTGAGGATTGAAGGATGAGGATTGAGGATTGATGATTGAGGATTGAGGATTGAAGATTGAGTATTGAGGATTGAAGATTGAGGATTGAGTATTGAGGATTGAGAATTGACGATGAGGTCTGAGGGTTGAGGATTGAGGTTTGAGGACTGAGGACTGAGGATTGAGGATTGAGAATTGAGGATTGAGGATTGAGGATTGAGGATTGCAGATTGAGGATTGGGTATTGAGGATTGAACATTGAGGATTGAGGATTGAGGATCGAGGATTGAGGATTGAGTATTGAAGATTGAATATTGATGATTGAAGATTGAGGATTGAGGATTGAAGGTTGTGGATTGAGGACGAGGACTGAGTGTTGAGTATTGATGTTTCAGGTCTGATGATTGAGGATTGAGGATTGAGAATTGAGGATTGAGGATTGAGGATTGAAGATTGAGGATTGGGTATTGAGGATTGAAGAATGAGGATTGAGGATTGAGTATTGAGGATTGAGGATTGAAGATTGAGTATTGGGGATTGAAGACTGACGATTGAGGATTGAGGATTGAGGGTTGAGGATTTAGTATTGAGAATTGAGGATTGAGGATTGAGGATTGAAGATTGAGGATTGGCTATTGAGGACTGAGGACTGAGGATTGAGTATTGAGGATTGAGGAATGAAGATTGAGGATTGGGGACTGAGTGTTGAGGGTTGAGTAATGAGAATTGATGTTTGTGGATGGAGATTTGAAGATTGAATATTGAGGATTGAGTATTGAAAGCTGAGAATTCAGGATATTCTATTGAGTATTGAGAATTTTGGATTGATGGCTGAGTATTGAGGTTTGAGGATTGAGGTTTGAGGAATGAGGATTGCGGATTGAGGATTGAGGATTGAAGATTGAGTATTGATGATTGAAGATTGAGGATTGAGGATTGAGGGTTGAGGATTGAGGACGAGGACTGACGGTTGAGGATTGTGGTTTGAGGATTGAGTATTGAGGATTGAGTATTGAGGATGAGGACTGGGGTTTGAGGGTTGAGGTTTGAGGAATGAGGATTGAGGATTGAGGATTGAGGATTGAGGATTGAGGATTGAGTATTGGAGGTTCAGGACTGATGACTGAGGATTGAGAATTGCGGATTGACGATTGAGGATTGAGGTTTGAGTGTTGAAGGTTGAGGGTTGAGGATTGAAGGTGGAGGATTGACGATTGAGGATTGAGGATTGAGGATGATGGCTGAGGTTTGAGGTTTGAGGTTTGAGGTTTGAGTATTGAATCCTGAGAATTCAGGATGTTCTATTGAGTATTGAGAATTGAGGATTGATGGTTTAGTATTGAGCATTCAGGATTGAGGATTGAGGATTGAGTATTGAAGATTGAGGATTGATGGTTGAGGATTTAGAATTGAGGATTGAGGATTGAGGATTGAGGATTGAAAATTGAGTATTGAGGGTTGAAGATTGAGGACTGAGGAATAAGGATTGATGATAGAGGATTGAGGATTGAAAATTGAGGATTGGGTGTTGAGGATTGAAGAATGAGGATTGAGGAATGAGGATTGAGGATTGAGGATTGAAGATTGAGTATTGAGGATTGAAGATTGAGGATTGAGGATTGAGGATTGAGGATTGAGGATTGAGGATTGAGGATTGAAGATTGAGTATTGGGGACTGAGTGTTGAGGGTTGAGTGATGAGAATCAATGTTTGTGGATAGAGATTTGAAGATTGCAGATTGAGTATCGAGTATTGAAAACTGTGAATTGAGGATATTCTATTGAGGATTGAGGATTGACAATTGATTGTCGAGGACTGAGGGCTGAAGATTGAGAATTAAGGATTGAGGATTCAGAATTGAGGTTTGAGGACTGAGGATTGAGGATTGAAGATTGAGTATTGAGGATTGAAGATTGAGGATTGAGGACTGAGGATGGAGGATTGAAGAGAGAGGACTGAGTGTTGAGGATTGAGTGTTGAGAATTGATGTTTGAGGGTTGAGATTTGATTATTAATTTTTGTGGATTGAGTATTGAACGATGAGAATTCAGGGTATTCTATTGAGTACAGAGAATTGAGGATTGATTGTTGAATATTGAGGATTGATGGTTGAGGGTTTTGTGATGAATATTGAGGATCGAGGATTGAGGATTGAGGATTGAGGATTGAGGATTGAGGATTGAGGATTGAGGATTGAGGATTGAGGATTGAGGATGGAGCATTGAGGATAGAAGATTGAGGACTGGGGATTGAGGACTGAAGATTGAGGATTAAGGATTGAGGATTATTGTTTGAGGATCTAGGACTGAATATTGATTATTGAGGATTAAAGATTGAGGATTGAGGATTGAGGATTGAGAATTGAGAATTGAGGATAAGGACTGAGGGTTGAGGATTGAGGTTTGAGGAATGAGGATTGAGGATTGAGGATTGAGGATTGAAGATTGAGTATTGATGATTGAAGATTGAGGATTGAGGATTGAGGGTTGAGGATTGAGGACGAGGACTGACGGTTGAGGATTGTGGTTTGAGGATTGAGGATGAGGACTGGGGTTTGAGGATTGAGGTTTGAGGAATGAGGATTGAGGATTGAGGATTGAGGACTGAGGATTGAGGATTGAGTATTGAATGTTGAGGATTGATGACTGAGGATTGAGGATTGCGGATTGACGATTGAGGATTGAGGATTGAGGGTTGAAGGTTGAGTGTTGAGGATTGAAGGTTGAGGATTGACGATTGAGGATTGAGGATTGAGGATTGAGGATTGAGGCTTGAGGATTGAGGATTGAGGCTTGAAGATTGAGGATTCAGGATCCAGGATGAGGGCTGAAGGTTGAGGATTGAGGTTTGAGGACTGAGGACTGAGGTCTGAGGATTGAGGGTTGAGAATTAAGGATTGAGGATTGAGGATTGAAGATTGTGCATTGATAATTGAGTATTGAGGATTGAAGGTGGAGGACTGAGGAATAAGGATTGAGGATTGAGGATGAGGGCTGAGGGTTGAGGATTGAGGTTTGAGGAGTGAGGACCGAGGATTGAGGATTGAGAATTGAGGATTGAGGATTGAGGATTGAAGATTGAGGATTGGGTATTGAGGATTGAAGAATGAGGATTGAGGATTGAGGATTGAGGATTGAGGATTCAGGATTGAGGATTCAGAATTGAGGTTTGAGGACTGAGGATTGAGGATTGAAGATTGAGTATTGAGGATTGAAGATTGAGGATTGAGGATTGAGGATGGAGGATTGAAGAGAGAGGACTGAGTGTTGAGGATTGAGAGTTGAGAATTGATGTTTGAGGGTTGAGATTTGATTATTGATTTTTGTGGATTGAGTATTGAACGATGAGTATTCAGGGTATTCTATTGAGTATTGAGAATTGAGGATTGATTGTTGAGTATTGAGGATTGATGGTTGAGGGTTTTGTGTTGAATATTGAGGATTGAGGATTGAGGATAGAGGATTGAGGATTGAAGATCGATTATTGATGATTGAGGATTCAGGATTGAGGACTGAGGATTGAGGATTGAGGATTGAGAATTGAGGATTGAGGATTGAGGATTGAAGATTGAGGATTGGGTATTGAGGACTGAAGAACGAGGACTGAGGATTTAGGATTGAGGATCGAGGATTGAAGATTGAGTATTGAGGATAGAAGATTGAGGATTGAGGATTGAGGATTGAGGATTGAGGATTGAGTATTCAGGATTGAGGATTGAGGATTGTAGACTGAGAATTGAGGATTGATGATTAAAGATTGAGTGTTGAGGATTGAAGATTGAGCATTGATGATTGGGGATTGAGGATTGAGGATTGAGGATTGAGGATTGAGTATTGAAGGCTGAGGATTGATGATTGAGGCTTGAGGATTGAGGATTGAGGATTGAGTATAGAGGACTGAGGGTTGAAGATTGAGGATTGATGATTGAGGATTAAAGATTGAGTATTGAGGATTGAAGATTGAGAATTGAGGATTGAGGATTGAACATTGAGGGCTGAGGGTTGAGGATTGAGATTTAAGGACTGTGGACTGAGGATTGAGGATTGAGAATTGAGGATTGAGGATTGAGGATTGAAGATTGAGGATTTGGTATTGAGGATTGAAGAATGAGGATTGACGATTGAGGATTGAGTATTGAGGATGGAAGGTTGACGATTGAGGAATGTGGATTGAAGGTTGAGTATTGAACATTGAGGACTGAGTGTTGAGGGTTCAGCGATGAGAATTGATGTTTGTGGATAGAGGTTTGAAGATTGCAGATTGAGTATTGAGTATTGAAGACTGTGAATGCAGGATATTCTATTGAGGATTGAGGATTGTCAACTGATTGTTGAGGACTGAGGGCTGAAGATTGAGGATTCAGGATTGAGGATTCAGAATTGATGTTTGAGGACTGAGGATTGAGGATTGAAGATTGATTATTGAGGATTGAGGATTGAGAATTGAGGATTGAGGATTGAGGATTGAAGATTGAGGATTGGGTATTGAGAATTGAAGAATGAGGATTGAGGATTGAGTATTGAGTATTGAGGATTGAAGATTGAGTATTGAGGACTGAAGATTGAGGATTGAGGACTGAGGATTGAGGGTTGAGTATTGAGGATTGATGATTAAAGATTGACTATTGAGGATTGAAGATTGAGGATTGTGGATTGAAGATTGAGTATTGAGTATTGAAGATTGAGGATTGAGGATTGAGGATTGAGAACTGAAGATGAGTGCTGAGGGTTGAGGATTGAGGTTTGAGGTCTGCGGACTGAGGATTGAGGATTGAGAATTGAGGATTGAGGATTGAGGATTGAGGATTGAAGATTGGGGATTCAGGATGGAGGGTTGTGGATTGAGGACGAGGACTGAGGGTTGAGTATTGATGTTTGAGGACTGAGGATTGAGGATTGAAGATTGATTATTGAGGATTGAGGATTGAGAATTGAGGATTGTGGATTGAGGATTGAAGATTGAGGATTGGGTTTTGAGGATTGAAGGATGAGGATTGAGGATTGATGATTGAGGATTGAGGATTGAAGATTGAGTATTGAGGATTGAAGATTGAGGATTGAGTATTGAGGATTGAGAATTGACGATGAGGTCTGAGGGTTGAGGATTGAGGTTTGAGGACTGAGGACTGAGGATTGAGGATTGAGAATTGAGGATTGAGGATTGAGGATTGAGGATTGCAGATTGAGGATTGGGTATTGAGGATTGAACATTGAGGATTGAGGATTGAGGATCGAGGATTGAGGATTGAGTATTGAAGATTGAATATTGATGATTGAAGATTGAGGATTGAGGATTGAGGGTTGTGGATTGAGGACGAGGACTGAGTGTTGAGTATTGATGTTTGAGGTCTGATGATTGAGGATTGAGGATTGAGAATTGAGGATTGAGGATTGAGGATTGAAGATTGAGGATTGGGTATTGAGGATTGAAGAATGAGGATTGAGGATTGAGTATTGAGGATTGAGGATTGAAGATTGAGTATTGGGGATTGAAGACTGACAATTGAGGATTGAGGATTGAGGGTTGAGGATTTAGTATTGAGAATTGAGGATTGAGGATTGAGGATTGAAGATTGAGGATTGGCTATTGAGGACTGAGGACTGAGGATTGAGTATTGAGGATTGAGGAATGAAGATTGAGGATTGGGGACTGAGTGTTGAGGGTTGAGTAATGAGAATTGATGTTTGTGGATGGAGATTTGAAGATTGAATATTGAGGATTGAGTATTGAAAGCTGAGAATTCAGGATATTCTATTGAGTATTGAGAATTTTGGATTGATGGCTGAGTATTGAGGTTTGAGGATTGAGGTTTGAGGAATGAGGATTGCGGATTGAGGATTGAGGATTGAAGATTGAGTATTGATGATTGAAGATTGAGGATTGAGGATTGAGGGTTGAGGATTGAGGACGAGGACTGACGGTTGAGGATTGTGGTTTGAGGATGGAGTATTGAGGATTGAGTATTGAGGATGAGGACTGGGGTTTGAGGGTTGAGGTTTGAGGAATGAGGATTGAGGATTGAGGATTGAGGATTGAGGATTGAGGATTGAGTATTGGAGGTTCAGGACTGATGACTGAGGATTGAGAATTGCGGATTGACGATTGAGGATTGAGGTTTGAGTGTTGAAGGTTGAGGGTTGAGGATTGAAGGTGGAGGATTGACGATTGAGGATTGAGGATTGAGGATGATGGCTGAGGTTTGAGGTTTGAGGTTTGAGGTTTGAGTATTGAATCCTGAGAATTCAGGATGTTCTATTGAGTATTGAGAATTGAGGATTGATGGTTTAGTATTGAGCATTCGGGATTGAGGATTGAGGATTGAGTATTGAAGATTGAGGATTGATGGTTGAGGATTTAGAATTGAGGATTGAGGATTGAGGATTGAGGATTGAAAATTGAGTATTGAGGGTTGAAGATTGAGGACTGAGGAATAAGGATTGATGATAGAGGATTGAGGATTGAAAATTGAGGATTGGGTGTTGAGGATTGAAGAATGAGGATTGAGGAATGAGGATTGAGGATTGAGGATTGAAGATTGAGTATTGAGGATTGAAGATTGAGGATTGAGGATTGAGGATTGAGGATTGAGGATTGAGGATTGAGGATTGAGGATTGAAGATTGAGTATTGGGGACTGAGTGTTGAGGGTTGAGTGATGAGAATCAATGTTTGTGGATAGAGATTTGAAGATTGCAGATTGAGTATCGAGTATTGAAAACTGTGAATTGAGGATATTCTATTGAGGATTGAGGATTGACAATTGATTGTCGAGGACTGAGGGCTGAAGATTGAGAATTAAGGATTGAGGATTCAGAATTGAGGTTTGAGGACTGAGGATTGAGGATTGAAGATTGAGTATTGAGGATTGAAGATTGAGGATTGAGGACTGAGGATGGAGGATTGAAGAGAGAGGACTGAGTGTTGAGGATTGAGTGTTGAGAATTGATGTTTGAGGGTTGAGATTTGATTATTAATTTTTGTGGATTGAGTATTGAACGATGAGAATTCAGGGTATTCTATTGAGTACAGAGAATTGAGGATTGATTGTTGAATATTGAGGATTGATGGTTGAGGGTTTTGTGATGAATATTGAGGATCGAGGATTGAGGATTGAGGATTGAGGATTGAGGATTGAGGATTGAGGATTGAGGATTGAGGATTGAGGATTGAGGATGGAGCATTGAGGATAGAAGATTGAGGACTGGGGATTGAGGACTGAAGATTGAGGATTAAGGATTGAGGATTATTGTTTGAGGATCTAGGACTGAATATTGATTATTGAGGATTAAAGATTGAGGATTGAGGATTGAGGATTGAGAATTGAGAATTGAGGATAAGGACTGAGGGTTGAGGATTGAGGTTTGAGGAATGAGGATTGAGGATTGAGTATTGAGGATTGAAGAATGAGGACTGAGGATTGACGATTGAGGATTGAGGATTGAGGTTTGAGGGTAGACGATAAGGGCTGAGGGTTGAGGATTGAGGTTTGAGGTCTGAGGACTGAGGATTGAGGATTGAGAATTGAGGATTGAGGATTGAGGATTGAAGATTGAGGATTGGGTACTGAGGATTGAAGAATGAGGATTGAGGACTGAGGATTGAGGATTGGCGACTGAGGGTTGAAGATTCAGGATTGAGGATTGAGGATTGAGGATTGTGGATTGAGGATTGAAGGTTCAGTATTGAGGATCGAAGATTGAGAATTGAGGATTGAGGTTTGAACATTGAGGACTGAGTGTTGAGGGTTGAGTGATGAGAATTGATGTTTGTGGATAGAGATTTGAAGATTGCAGATTGGGTATTGAGTATTGAAAACTGTGAATTGAGGATATTATACTGAGGATTGAGGATTGACAACTGATTGTTGTGGACTGAGGGCTGAAGATTGAGGATTCAGGGTTGAGTATTCAGAATTGAGGTTTGAGGACTGAGGATTGAGGATTGAAGATTGAGTATTGAGGATTGAAGATTTAGGATTTACGATTGAGGATTGAGGATTGAAAATTGAGTATTGAGGATTGAAGATTGAGGACTGAGGAATAAAGATTGAGGATTGAGGATGGGGGCTGAGGGTTGAGGATTGAGGCTTGAGGACTGAGGACTGAGGATTGAGGATTGAGAATTGAGGATAGAGGATTGAGGATTGAAGATTGAGGATTGGGTATTGAGGATTGAAGAATGAGGATTGAGGATTGAGGATTGAGGATTGAGGATTGAAGATTGAGTATTGAGGATTGAAGATTGAGTATGAGGATTGAGGATTGAGGATTGAGGATTGGGGACTGAGGATTGAGGGTTGAGGATTGAGAATTGAAGATTGAGGAATGAGGACTGGGGATTGAGTATTGAGGATTGAGGATTCAGTATTGAGGATTGATGATTGAAGATTGAGTATTGATGATTGAAGATTGCGGATTGATTATTGAGGGTTGAGGATTGATGACGAGGACTGAGGGTTGAGGATTGAGGACTGAGGATTGAGGATGGAGTATTGGGCAATGAGGATTGAAGATTGAGGATTGAGGATTGAGGATTGAGGATTGAGGATTGAGGATTGAGGATTGAGGATTGAGGATTGAGTATTGAAGATTGAGGTCTGAGGACTGGGGATTGAGTATAGAGGATTGAGTATTCAGTATTGAGGATTGAGAATTGAAGATCGAGTATTGATCATTGAAGGTTGCGGATTGATTATTGAGGGTTGAGGATTGATGACGAGGTCTGAGGATTGAGGATTGAGTACTGACGATTGAGGATGGAGGTTTGGGCATTGAGGATTGAAGATTGAGGACTGGGGACCGAGGATTGAAGATTGAGGATTAAGGATTGAGGATTGGGGATAGGGGATCTAGGATTGGAGATTGATTATTGAGGACTGAAGATTGAGTGTTGAGGATTGAGGATTGAGAATTGAGAATTGAGGATGAGGACTGAGGGTTGAGGATTGAGGTTTGAGGTACGAGGATTGAGGATTGAGGATTGAGGACTGAGGATTGACGATTGAGTATTGAAGATTGAGGATTGATGACTGAGGATTCAGGATTGAGGATTGATGATTGCGGATTGAGTATTGAGAATTGAGTATTGAGGATTGAGTATTGAGTATTGAGGATTGAGGACTGGGGATTGAAGATTGATTATTGAGGATTGAAGAATGAGGACTGAGGATTGACGATTGAGTATTGAGGATTGAGGTTTGAGGGTAGACGATAAGGGCTGAGGGTTGAGGATTGAGGTTTGAGGTCTGAGGACTGAGGATTGAGGATTGAGAATTGAGGATTGAGGATTGAGGATTGAAGATTGAGGATTGGGTATTGAGGATTGAAGAATGAGGATTGAGGACTGAGGATTGAGGATTGGCGACTGAGGGTTGAAGACTCAGGATTGAGGATTGAGGATTGAGGATTGAGGATTGAGGATTGAAGATTCAGTATTGAGGATTGAAGATTGAGAATTGAGGATTGAGGATTGAACATTGAGGACTGAGTGTTGAGGGTTGAGTGATGAGAATTGATATTTGTGGATAGAGATTTGAAGATTGCAGATTGAGTATTGAGTATTGGAAACTGTAAATTGAGGATATTCTATTGAGGATTGAGAATTGACAACTGATTGTTGAGGACTGAGGGCTGAAGGTTGAGGATTCAGGACTGAGAATTCAGAATTGATGATTGAGGACTGAGGACTGATGATTGAAGATTGAGTATTGAGGATTGAAGACTGACGATTGAGGATTGAGGGCTGAGGATTGAGGATTGAGAATTGAGGATTGATGATTGAGTATTGAGGATTGAAGGTTGAGGATTGAGGATTGAGGATTGAGGATTGAGAATTGAGGATTGAGTATTGAAGATTGAGGATTGAAGATTGAGGATTGAGGATTGAGGATTGAGGATTGAGGACTGAGGATTGAGGATTGAGGATTGAGCATTGAGGATTGAAGATTGAGGACTGGGGATTGAGGATTCAAAATTGAGGATTAAGGATTGAGGATTGAGGATTGAGGTTTGAGGACTGAGGACTGAGGTCTGAGGATTGAGGGTTGAGAATTAAGGATTGAGGATTGAGGATTGAAGATTGTGCATTGATAATTGAGTATTGAGGATTGAAGGTGGAGGAATGAGGAATAAGGATTGAGGATTGAGGATGAGGGCTGAGGGTTGAGGATTGAGGTTTGAGAAGTGAGGACCGAGGATTGAGGATTGAGAATTGAGGATTGAGGATTGAGGATTGAAGATTGAGGATTGGGTATTGAGGATTGAAGAATGAGGATTGAGGATTGAGGATTGAGGATTGAGGATTCAGGATTGAGGATTCAGAATTGAGGTTTGAGGACTGAGGATTGAGGATTGAAGATTGAGTATTGAGGATTGAAGATTGAGGATTGAGGATTGAGGATGGAGGATTGAAGAGAGAGGACTGAGTGTTGAGGATTGAGAGTTGAGAATTGATGTTTGAGGGTTGAGATTTGATTATTGATTTTTGTGGATTGAGTATTGAACGATGAGTATTCAGGGTATTCTATTGAGTATTGAGAATTGAGGATTGATTGTTGAGTATTGAGGATTGATGGTTGAGGGTTTTGTGTTGAATATTGAGGATTGAGGATTGAGGATAGAGGATTGAGGATTGAAGATCGAGGATTGATGATTGAGGATTCAGGATTGAGGACTGAGGATTGAGGATTGAGGATTGAGAATTGAGGATTGAGGATTGAGGATTGAAGATTGAGGATTGGGTATTGAGGACTGAAGAACGAGGACTGAGGATTTAGGATTGAGGATCGAGGATTGAAGATTGAGTATTGAGTATAGAAGATTGAGGATTGAGGATTGAGGATTGAGGATTGAGGATTGAGTATTCAGGATTGAGGATTGAGGATTGTAGACTGAGAATTGAGGATTGATGATTAAAGATTGAGTGTTGAGGATTGAAGATTGAGCATTGATGATTGGGGATTGAGGATTGAGGATTGAGGATTGAGGATTGAGTATTGAAGGCTGAGGATTGATGATTGAGGCTTGAGGATTGAGGATTGAGGATTGAGTATAGAGGACTGAGGGTTGAAGATTGAGGATTGATGATTGAGGATTAAAGATTGAGTATTGAGGATTGAAGATTGAGAATTGAGGATTGAGGATTGAACATTGAGGGCTGAGGGTTGAGGATTGAGATTTAAGGACTGTGGACTGAGGATTGAGGATTGAGAATTGAGGATTGAGGATTGAGGATTGAAGATTGAGGATTTGGTATTGAGGATTGAAGAATGAGGATTGACGATTGAGGATTGAGTATTGAGGATGGAAGGTTGACGATTGAGGAATGTGGATTGAAGGTTGAGTATTGAACATTGAGGACTGAGTGTTGAGGGTTCAGCGATGAGAATTGATGTTTGTGGATAGAGGTTTGAAGATTGCAGATTGAGTATTGAGTATTGAAGACTGTGAATGCAGGATATTCTATTGAGGATTGAGGATTGTCAACTGATTGTTGAGGACTGAGGGCTGAAGATTGAGGATTCAGGATTGAGGATTCAGAATTGATGTTTGAGGACTGAGGATTGAGGATTGAAGATTGATTATTGAGGATTGAGGATTGAGAATTGAGGATTGAGGATTGAGGATTGAAGATTGAGGATTGGGTATTGAGAATTGAAGAATGAGGATTGAGGATTGAGTATTGAGTATTGAGGATTGAAGATTGAGTATTGAGGACTGAAGATTGAGGATTGAGGACTGAGGATTGAGGGTTGAGTATTGAGGATTGATGATTAAAGATTGACTATTGAGGATTGAAGATTGAGGATTGTGGATTGAAGATTGAGTATTGAGTATTGAAGATTGAGGATTGAGGATTGAGGATTGAGAACTGAAGATGAGTGCTGAGGGTTGAGGATTGAGGTTTGAGGTCTGCGGACTGAGGATTGAGGATTGAGAATTGAGGATTGAGGATTGAGGATTGAGGATTGAAGATTGGGGATTCAGGATGGAGGGTTGTGGATTGAGGACGAGGACTGAGGGTTGAGTATTGATGTTTGAGGACTGAGGATTGAGGATTGAAGATTGATTATTGAGGATTGAGGATTGAGAATTGAGGATTGTGGATTGAGGATTGAAGATTGAGGATTGGGTTTTGAGGATTGAAGGATGAGGATTGAGGATTGATGATTGAGGATTGAGGATTGAAGATTGAGTATTGAGGATTGAAGATTGAGGATTGAGTATTGAGGATTGAGAATTGACGATGAGGTCTGAGGGTTGAGGATTGAGGTTTGAGGACTGAGGACTGAGGATTGAGGATTGAGAATTGAGGATTGAGGATTGAGGATTGAGGATTGCAGATTGAGGATTGGGTATTGAGGATTGAACATTGAGGATTGAGGATTGAGGATCGAGGATTGAGGATTGAGTATTGAAGATTGAATATTGATGATTGAAGATTGAGGATTGAGGATTGAGGGTTGTGGATTGAGGACGAGGACTGAGTGTTGAGTATTGATGTTTGACGTCTGATGATTGAGGATTGAGGATTGAGAATTGAGGATTGAGGATTGAGGATTGAAGATTGAGGATTGGGTATTGAGGATTGAAGAATGAGGATTGAGGATTGAGTATTGAGGATTGAGGATTGAAGATTGAGTATTGGGGATTGAAGACTGACGATTGAGGATTGAGGATTGAGGGTTGAGGATTTAGTATTGAGAATTGAGGATTGAGGATTGAGGATTGAAGATTGAGGATTGGCTATTGAGGACTGAGGACTGAGGATTGAGTATTGAGGATTGAGGAATGAAGATTGAGGATTGGGGACTGAGTGTTGAGGGTTGAGTAATGAGAATTGATGTTTGTGGATGGAGATTTGAAGATTGAATATTGAGGATTGAGTATTGAAAGCTGAGAATTCAGGATATTCTATTGAGTATTGAGAATTTTGGATTGATGGCTGAGTATTGAGGTTTGAGGATTGAGGTTTGAGGAATGAGGATTGCGGATTGAGGATTGAGGATTGAAGATTGAGTATTGATGATTGAAGATTGAGGATTGAGGATTGAGGGTTGAGGATTGAGGACGAGGACTGACGGTTGAGGATTGTGGTTTGAGGATTGAGTATTGAGGATTGAGTATTGAGGATGAGGACTGGGGTTTGAGGGTTGAGGTTTGAGGAATGAGGATTGAGGATTGAGGATTGAGGATTGAGGATTGAGGATTGAGTATTGGAGGTTCAGGACTGATGACTGAGGATTGAGAATTGCGGATTGACGATTGAGGATTGAGGTTTGAGTGTTGAAGGTTGAGGGTTGAGGATTGAAGGTGGAGGATTGACGATTGAGGATTGAGGATTGAGGATGATGGCTGAGGTTTGAGGTTTGAGGTTTGAGGTTTGAGTATTGAATCCTGAGAATTCAGGATGTTCTATTGAGTATTGAGAATTGAGGATTGATGGTTTAGTATTGAGCATTCAGGATTGAGGATTGAGGATTGAGTATTGAAGATTGAGGATTGATGGTTGAGGATTTAGAATTGAGGATTGAGGATTGAGGATTGAGGATTGAAAATTGAGTATTGAGGGTTGAAGATTGAGGACTGAGGAATAAGGATTGATGATAGAGGATTGAGGATTGAAAATTGAGGATTGGGTGTTGAGGATTGAAGAATGAGGATTGAGGAATGAGGATTGAGGATTGAGGATTGAAGATTGAGTATTGAGGATTGAAGATTGAGGATTGAGGATTGAGGATTGAGGATTGAGGATTGAGGATTGAGGATTGAAGATTGAGTATTGGGGACTGAGTGTTGAGGGTTGAGTGATGAGAATCAATGTTTGTGGATAGAGATTTGAAGATTGCAGATTGAGTATCGAGTATTGAAAACTGTGAATTGAGGATATTCTATTGAGGATTGAGGATTGACAATTGATTGTCGAGGACTGAGGGCTGAAGATTGAGAATTAAGGATTGAGGATTCAGAATTGAGGTTTGAGGACTGAGGATTGAGGATTGATGATTGAGTATTGAGGATTGAAGATTGAGGATTGAGGACTGAGGATGGAGGATTGAAGAGAGAGGACTGAGTGTTGAGGATTGAGTGTTGAGAATTGATGTTTGAGGGTTGAGATTTGATTATTAATTTTTGTGGATTGAGTATTGAACGATGAGAATTCAGGGTATTCTATTGAGTACAGAGAATTGAGGATTGATTGTTGAATATTGAGGATTGATGGTTGAGGGTTTTGTGATGAATATTGAGGATCGAGGATTGAGGATTGAGGATTGAGGATTGAGGATTGAGGATTGAGGATTGAGGATTGAGGATTGAGGATTGAGGATGGAGCATTGAGGATAGAAGATTGAGGACTGGGGATTGAGGACTGAAGATTGAGGATTAAGGATTGAGGATTATTGTTTGAGGATCTAGGACTGAATATTGATTATTGAGGATTAAAGATTGAGGATTGAGGATTGAGGATTGAGAATTGAGAATTGAGGATAAGGACTGAGGGTTGAGGATTGAGGTTTGAGGAATGAGGATTGAGGATTGAGGATTGAGGATTGAAGATTGAGTATTGATGATTGAAGATTGAGGATTGAGGATTGAGTGTTGAGGATTGAGGACGAGGACTGACGGTTGAGGATTGTGGTTTGAGGATTGAGGATGAGGACTGGGGTTTGAGGATTGAGGTTTGAGGAATGAGGATTGAGGATTGAGGATTGAGGACTGAGGATTGAGGATTGAGTATTGAATGTTGAGGATTGATGACTGAGGATTGAGGATTGCGGATTGACGATTGAGGATTGAGGATTGAGGGTTGAAGGTTGAGTGTTGAGGATTGAAGGTTGAGGATTGACGATTGAGGATTGAGGATTGAGGATGACGGCAAAGGTTTGAGGTTTGAGGTTTGAGGTTTGAGTATTGAATCCTGAGAATTCAGGATGTTCTATTGAGTATTGAGAATTGAGGATTGATGGTTTAGTATCGGGGATTCAGGATTGAGGATTGAGGATTGAGTATTGAAGATTGAGGATTGATGGTTGAGGATTTAGTATTGAGGATTGAGGATTGAGGATTGAGGATTGAAAATTGAGTATTGAGGATTGAAGATTGAGGACTGAGGAATAAAGATTGAGGATTGAGGATGAGGGCTGAGGGTTGAGGATTGAGGCTTGAGGACTGAGGACTGAGGATTGAGGATTGAGAATTGAGGATAGAGGATTGAGGATTGAAGATTGAGGATTGGGTATTGAGCATTGAAGAATGAGGATTGAGGATTGAGGATTGAGGATTGAGGATTGAAGATTGAGTATTGAGGATTGAAGATTGAGTATTGAGGATTGAGGATTGAGGATTCAGGACTGAGGATTGAGGATTGAGGATTGAGAATTGAAGATTGAGGAATGAGGACTGGGGATTGAGTATTGAGGATTGAGGATTCAGTATTGAGGATTGATGATTGAAGATTGAGTATTGATGATTGAAGTTTGCGGATTTATTATTGAGGGTTGAGGATTGATGACGAGGACTGAGGGTTGAGGATTGAGGACTGAGGATTGAGGATGGAGGATTGGGCATTGAGGATTGAAGATTGAGGATTGAGGATTGAGGATTGAGGAATGAGGATTGAGGATTGAGGATTGAGGATTGAGGATTGAGTATTGAAGATTGAGGACTGAGGACTGGGGATTGAGTATAGAGGATTGAGGATTCTGTATTGAGGATTGAGGATTGAAGATCGAGTATTGATGATTGAAGATTGCGGATTGATTATTGAGGGTTGATGATTGATGACGAGGTCTGAGGGTTGAGGATTGAGTACTGAGGATTGAGGATGGAGGTTCGGGCATTGAGGATTGAAGATTGAGGACTGGGGATTGAGGATTGAATATTGAGGATTAAGGATTGAGGATTGGGGATAGGGGATCTAGGATTGGAGATTAATTATTGAGGATTGAAGATTGAGTGTTGAGGATTGAGGATTGAGAATTGAGAATTGAGGATGAGGACTGAGGGTTGAGGATTGAGGTCTGAGGTACGAGGATTGAGGATTGAGGATTGAGGACTGAGGATTGACGATTGAGTATTGAAGATTGAGGATTGATGACTGAGGATTGAGGATTGAGGATTGATGATTGCGGATTGAGTATTGAGAATTGAGTATTAAGGATTGAATATTGAGGATTGAGGATTGAGGACTGGGGATTGAAGATTGAGTATTGAGGATTCAAGGATTAGGACTGAGGATTGACGATTGAGGATTGAGGATTGAGGTTTGAGGGTAGACGATAAGGGCTGAGGGTTGAGGATTGAGGTTTGAGGTCTGAGGACTGAGGATTGAGGATTGAGAATTGAGGATTGAGGATTGAGGATTGAAGATTGAGGATTGGGTATTGAGGATTGAAGAATGAGGATTGAGGATTGAGGATTGAGGATTGGCGACTGAGGATTGAAGATTCAGGGTTGAGGATTGAGGATTGACGATTGAGGATTGAGGATTGAAGATTCAGTATTGAGGATTGAAGATTGAGAATTGAGGATTGAGGATTGAACATTGAGGACTGAGTGTTGAGGGTTGAGTGATGAGAATTGATATTTGTGGATAGAGATTTGAAGATTGCAGACTGAGTATTGAGTATTGGAAGCTGTAAATTGAGGATATTCTATTGAGGATTGAGAATTGACAACTGATTGTTGAGGACTGAGGGCTGAAGATTGAGGATTCAGGACTGAGAATTCAGAATTGATGATTGAGGACTGAGGACTGATGATTGAGGATTGACGATTGAGTATTGAAGATTGAGGATTGATGACTGAGGATTGAGGATTGAGGATTGATGATTGCGGATTGAGTATTGAGAATTGAGTATTAAGGATTGAATATTGAGGATTGAGGATTGAGGACTGGGGATTGAAGATTGAGTATTGAGGATTCAAGGATTAGGACTGAGGATTGACGATTGAGGATTGAGGATTGAGGTTTGAGGGTAGACGATAAGGGCTGAGGGTTGAGGATTGAGGTTTGAGGTCTGAGGACTGAGGATTGAGGATTGAGAATTGAGGATTGAGGATTGAGGATTGAAGATTGAGGATTGGGTATTGAGGATTGAAGAATGAGGATTGAGGATTGAGGATTGAGGATTGGCGACTGAGGATTGAAGATTCAGGGTTGAGGATTGAGGATTGACGATTGAGGATTGAGGATTGAAGATTCAGTATTGAGGATTGAAGATTGAGAATTGAGGATTGAGGATTGAACATTGAGGACTGAGTGTTGAGGGTTGAGTGATGAGAATTGATATTTGTGGATAGAGATTTGAAGATTGCAGACTGAGTATTGAGTATTGGAAGCTGTAAATTGAGGATATTCTATTGAGGATTGAGAATTGACAACTGATTGTTGAGGACTGAGGGCTGAAGATTGAGGATTCAGGACTGAGAATTCAGAATTGATGATTGAGGACTGAGGACTGATGATTGAGGATTGAGGATTGAGGATTGTGGATTGAGAATTGAGGATTGAGGATTGATGGTTGAGTATTGAGGATTGAGGATTGAGGATTGAGGATTGAGTATTGAAGATTGAGGATTGATGATTGAGGATTGAGGATTGGGGATTGAGGATTGAGGATTGAGTATTGAAGATTGAGAATTGAGGATTGAAGGTTGAGTATTGAGGAATGAGGTTTGAGGATTGAGGACGATGGCTGATGGTTGAGGGGTGAGGTTTTAGGACTGAGGACTGAGGATTGAGGATTGAGAATTGAGGATTGAGGATTGAGGATTGAAGATTGGGGATTGGTAATTGAGGATTGAAGAATGAGGATTCAGGATTGAGGATTGATGATTCGGGATTGAAGATTGAGTATTGAGGATTGAAGATTGAGTATTGATGATTGAAGATTGAGGATTGAGGGTTGAGGGTAGAGGGTTGCGGACGAGGACTGACGGTTGAGTATTGAGGTTTGAGGATTGAGGGTTGAGGACTGAGGACTGAGGATAGAGGATTGAGGATGGAGCATTGAGGATTGAAGATTGAGGACTGGGGATTGATGACTGAAGATTGAGTATTAATGATTGAGGATTGGTGATTGAGGATCTAGCACTGAATATTGATTATTGAGGATTAAAGATTGAGGATTGAGGATTGAGGATTGAGAATTGAGAATTGAGGATACGGACTGAGGGTTGAGTATTGAGGTTTGAGGAATGAGGATTGAGGATTGAGGATTGAGGATTGAGAATTGAGGATAAGGACTGAGGGTTGAGGATTGAGGTTTGAGGATTGAGGGTTGAGGATTGAGGACGAGGACTGACGGTTGAGGATTGTGGTTTGAGGATTGAGGATTGAGGATTGAGTATTGAGGATGAGGACTGGGGTTTGAGGATTGAGGTTTGAGGAATGAGGATTGAGGATTGAGGATTGAGGACAGAGGATTGAGGATTGAGTATTGAAGGTTGAGGATTGATGACTGAGGATTGAGGATTGCGGATTGACGATTGAGGATTGAGGATTGAGGTTTGAAGGTTGAGTGTTGAGGATTGAAGGTTGAGGATTGACGATTGAGGATTGAGGATTGAGGATGATGGCATAGGTTTGAGGTTTGAGGTTTGAGGTTTGAGTATTGAATCCTGAGAATTCAGGATGTTCTATTGAGTATTGAGAATTGAGGATTTATGGTTTAGTATTGAGGATTCAGGATTGAGGATTGAGGATTGAGTATTGAAGATTGAAGATTGATGGTTGAGGATTTAGAATTGAGGATTGAGGGTTGAGGATTGAGGATTGAAAATTGAGTATTGAGGATTGAAGATTGAGGAATGAGGAATAAAGATTGAGGATTGAGGATGAGGGCTGAGGGTTGAGGATTGAGGCTTGAGGACTGAGGACTGAGGATTGAGGATTGAGAGTTGAGGATAGAGGATTGAGGACTGAGGATTGAGGATTGAGGATTGAGAATTGAAGATTGAGGAATGAGGACTGGGGATTGAGTATTGAGGATTGAGGATTCAGTATTGAGGATTGATGATTGAAGATTGAGTATTGATGATTGAAGATTGCGGATTGATTATTGAGGTTTGAGGATTTATGACGAGGACTGAGGATTGAGGATTGAGTACTGAGGATTGAGGATGGAGGTCTGGGCATTGAGGATTGAAGATTGAGAGTTGAGGATGGAGGTTTGGGCATTGAGGATTGAAGATTGAGGACTGGGGATTGAGGATTGAAGATTGAGGATTAAGGATTGAGGATTGGGGATAGGGGATCTAGGATAGGAGATTGATTATTGAGGACTGAAGATTGAGTGTTGAGGATTGAGGATTGAGAATTGAGAATTGAGGATGGGGCTGAGGGTTGAGGATTGAGGTTTGAGGTACGAGGATTGAGGATTGAGGATTGAGGACTGAGGATTGACGATTGAGTATTGAAGATTGAGGATTGATGACTGAGGATTCAGGATTGAGGAATGATGATTGCGGATTGAGTATTGAGAATTGAGTATTGAGGATTGAGTATTGAGAATTGAGGATTGAGGACTGGGGATTGAAGATTGAGTATTGAGGATTGAAGAATGAGGACTGAGGATTGACGATTGAGGATTGAGGATTGAGGTTTGAGGGTAGACGATAAGGGCTGAGGGTTGAGGATTGAGGTTTGAGGTCTGAGGACTGAGGATTGAGGATTGAGAATTGAGGATTGAGGATTGAGGATTGAAGATTGAGGATTGGGTACTGAGGATTGAAGAATGAGGATTGAGGACTGAGGATTGAGGATTGGCGACTGAGGGTTGAAGATTCAGGATTGAGGATTGAGGATTGAGGATTGTGGATTGAGGATTGAAGGTTCAGTATTGAGGATCGAAGATTGAGAATTGAGGATTGAGGTTTGAACATTGAGGACTGAGTGTTGAGGGTTGAGTGATGAGAATTGATGTTTGTGGATAGAGATTTGAAGATTGCAGATTGGGTATTGAGTATTGAAAACTGTGAATTGAGGATATTATACTGAGGATTGAGGATTGACAACTGATTGTTGAGGACTGAGGGCTGAAGATTGAGGATTCAGGGTTGAGTATTCAGAATTGAGGTTTGAGGACTGAGGATTGAGGATTGAAGATTGAGTATTGAGGATTGAAGATTTAGGATTTACGATTGAGGATTGAGGATTGAAAATTGAGTATTGGGGATTGAAGATTGAGGACTGAGGAATAAAGATTGAGGATTGAGGATGGGGGCTGAGGGTTGAGGATTGAGGCTTGAGGACTGAGGACTGAGGATTGAGGATTGAGAATTGAGGATAGAGGATTGAGGATTGAAGATTGAGGATTGGGTATTGAGGATTGAAGAATGAGGATTGAGGATTGAGGATTGAGGATTGAGGATTGAAGATTGAGTATTGAGGATTGAAGATTGATTATGAGGATTGAGGATTGAGGATTGAGGATTGAGGACTGGGGATTGAGGGTTGAGGATTGAGAATTGAAGATTGAGGAATGAGGACTGGGGATTGAGTATTGAGGATTGAGGATTCAGTATTGAGGATTGATGATTGAAGATTGAGTATTGATGATTGAAGATTGCGGATTGATTATTGAGGGTTGAGGATTGATGACGAGGACTGAGGGTTGAGGATTGAGGACTGAGGATTGAGGATGGAGTATTGGGCAATGAGGATTGAAGATTGAGGATTGAGGATTGAGGATTGAGGATTGAGGATTGAGGATTGAGGATTGAGGATTGAGGATTGAGTATTGAAGATTGAGGTCTGAGGACTGGGGATTGAGTATAGAGGATTGAGTATTCAGTATTGAGGATTGAGAATTGAAGATCGAGTATTGATCATTGAAGGTTGCGGATTGATTATTGAGGGTTGAGGATTGATGACGAGGTCTGAGGATTGAGGATTGAGTACTGACGATTGAGGATGGAGGTTTGGGCATTGAGGATTGAAGATTGAGGACTGGCGACCGAGGATTGAAGATTGAGGATTAAGGATTGAGGATTGGGGATAGGGGATCTAGGATTGGAGATTGATTATTGAGGACTGAAGATTGAGTGTTGAGGATTGAGGATTGAGAATTGAGAATTGAGGATGAGGACTGAGGGTTGAGGATTGAGGTTTGAGGTACGAGGATTGAGGATTGAGGATTGAGGACTGAGGATTGACGATTGAGTATTGAAGATTGAGGATTGATGACTGAGGATTCAGGATTGAGGATTGATGATTGCGGATTGAGTATTGAGAATTGAGTATTGAGGATTGAGTATTGAGAATTGAGGATTGAGGACTGGGGATTGAAGATTGATTATTGAGGATTGAAGAATGAGGACTGAGGATTGACGATTGAGTATTGAGGATTGAGGTTTGAGGGTAGACGATAAGGGCTGAGGGTTGAGGATTGAGGTTTGAGGTCTGAGGACTGAGGATTGAGGATTGAGAATTGAGGATTGAGGATTGAGTATTGAAGATTGAGGATTGGGTATTGAGGATTGAAGAATGAGGATTGAGGACTGAGGATTGAGGATTGGCGACTGAGGGTTGAAGACTCAGGATTGAGGATTGAGGATTGAGGATTGAGGATTGAGGATTGAAGATTCAGTATTGAGGATTGAAGATTGAGAATTGAGGATTGAGGATTGAACATTGAGGACTGAGTGTTGAGGGTTGAGTGATGAGAATTGATATTTGTGGATAGAGATTTGAAGATTGCAGATTGAGTATTGAGTATTGGAAACTGTAAATTGAGGATATTCTATTGAGGATTGAGAATTGACAACTGATTGTTGAGGACTGAGGGCTGAAGATTGAGGATTCAGGACTGAGAATTCAGAATTGATGATTGAGGACTGAGGACTGATGATTGAAGATTGAGTATTGAGGATTGAAGACTGACGATTGAGGATTGAGGGCTGAGGATTGAGGATTGAGAATTGAGGATTGATGATTGAGTATTGAGGATTGAAGGTTGAGGATTGAGGATTGAGGATTGAGGATTGAGAATTGAGGATTGAGTATTGAAGATTGAGGATTGAAGATTGAGGATTGAGGATTGAGGATTGAGGATTGAGGACTGAGGATTGAGGATTGAGGATTGAGCATTGAGGATTGAAGATTGAGGACTGGGGATTGAGGATTCAAAATTGAGGATTAAGGATTGAGGATTGAGGATTGAGGTTTGAGGACTGAGGACTGAGGTCTGAGGATTGAGGGTTGAGAATTAAGGATTGAGGATTGAGGATTGAAGATTGTGCATTGATAATTGAGTATTGAGGATTGAAGGTGGAGGACTGAGGAATAAGGATTGAGGATTGAGGATGAGGGCTGAGGGTTGAGGATTGAGGTTTGAGGAGTGAGGACCGAGGATTGAGGATTGAGAATTGAGGATTGAGGATTGAGGATTGAAGATTGAGGATTGGGTATTGAGGATTGAAGAATGAGGATTGAGGATTCAGGATTGAGGATTGAGGATTCAGGATTGAGGATTCAGAATTGAGGTTTGAGGACTGAGGATTGAGGATTGAAGATTGAGTATTGAGGATTGAAGATTGAGGATTGAGGATTGAGGATGGAGGATTGAAGAGAGAGGACTGAGTGTTGAGGATTGAGAGTTGAGAATTGATGTTTGAGGGTTGAGATTTGATTATTGATTTTTGTGGATTGAGTATTGAACGATGAGTATTCAGGGTATTCTATTGAGTATTGAGAATTGAGGATTGATTGTTGAGTATTGAGGATTGATGGTTGAGGGTTTTGTGATGAATATTGAGGATTGAGGATTGAGGATAGAGGATTGAGGATTGAAGATCGAGGATTGATGATTGAGGATTCAGGATTGAGGACTGAGGATTGAGGATTGAGGATTGAGAATTGAGGATTGAGGATTGAGGATTGAAGATTGAGGATTGGGTATTGAGGACTGAAGAACGAGGACTGAGGATTTAGGATTGAGGATCGAGGATTGAAGATTGAGTATTGAGGATAGAAGATTGAGGATTGAGGCTTGAAGATTGAGGATTCAGGATCCAGGATGAGGGCTGAAGGTTGAGGATTGAGGTTTGAGGACTGAGGACTGAGGTCTGAGGATTGAGGGTTGAGAATTAAGGATTCAGGATTGAGGATTGAAGATTGTGCATTGATAATTGAGTATTGAGGATTGAAGGTGGAGGACTGAGGAATAAGGATTGAGGATTGAGGATGAGGGCTGAGGGTTGAGGATTGAGGTTTGAGGAGTGAGGACCGAGGATTGAGGATTGAGAATTGAGGATTGAGGATTGAGGATTGAAGATTGAGGATTGGGTATTGAGGATTGAAGAATGAGGATTGAGGATTGAGGATTGAGGATTGAGGATTCAGGATTGAGGATTCAGAATTGAGGTTTGAGGACTGAGGATTGAGGATTGAAGATTGAGTATTGAGGATTGAAGATTGAGGATTGAGGATTGAGGATGGAGGATTGAAGAGAGAGGACTGAGTGTTGAGGATTGAGAGTTGAGAATTGATGTTTGAGGGTTGAGATTTGATTATTGATTTTTGTGGATTGAGTATTGAACGATGAGTATTCAGGGTATTCTATTGAGTATTGAGAATTGAGGATTGATTGTTGAGTATTGAGGATTGATGGTTGAGGGTTTTGTGTTGAATATTGAGGATTGAGGATTGAGGATAGAGGATTGAGGATTGAAGATCGAGGATTGATGATTGAGGATTCAGGATTGAGGACTGAGGATTGAGGATTGAGGATTGAGAATTGAGGATTGAGGATTGAGGATTGAAGATTGAGGATTGGGTATTGAGGACTGAAGAACGAGGACTGAGGTTTTAGGACTGAGGACTGAGGATTGAGGATTGAGAATTGAGGATTGAGGATTGAGGATTGAAGATTGGGGATTGGTAATTGAGGATTGAAGAATGAGGATTCAGGATTGAGGATTGATGATTCGGGATTGAAGATTGAGTATTGAGGATTGAAGATTGAGTATTGATGATTGAAGATTGAGGATTGAGGGTTGAGGGTAGAGGGTTGCGGACGAGGACTGACGGTTGAGTATTGAGGTTTGAGGATTGAGGGTTGAGGACTGAGGACTGAGGATAGAGGATTGAGGATGGAGCATTGAGGATTGAAGATTGAGGACTGGGGATTGATGACTGAAGATTGAGTATTAATGATTGAGGATTGGTGATTGAGGATCTAGCACTGAATATTGATTATTGAGGATTAAAGATTGAGGATTGAGGATTGAGGATTGAGAATTGAGAATTGAGGATACGGACTGAGGGTTGAGTATTGAGGTTTGAGGAATGAGGATTGAGGATTGAGGATTGAGGATTGAGAATTGAGGATAAGGACTGAGGGTTGAGGATTGAGGTTTGAGGATTGAGGGTTGAGGATTGAGGACGAGGACTGACGGTTGAGGATTGTGGTTTGAGGATTGAGGATTGAGGATTGAGTATTGAGGATGAGGACTGGGGTTTGAGGATTGAGGTTTGAGGAATGAGGATTGAGGATTGAGGATTGAGGACAGAGGATTGAGGATTGAGTATTGAAGGTTGAGGATTGATGACTGAGGATTGAGGATTGCGGATTGACGATTGAGGATTGAGGATTGAGGTTTGAAGGTTGAGTGTTGAGGATTGAAGGTTGAGGATTGACGATTGAGGATTGAGGATTGAGGATGATGGCATAGGTTTGAGGTTTGAGGTTTGAGGTTTGAGTATTGAATCCTGAGAATTCAGGATGTTCTATTGAGTATTGAGAATTGAGGATTTATGGTTTAGTATTGAGGATTCAGGATTGAGGATTGAGGATTGAGTATTGAAGATTGAAGATTGATGGTTGAGGATTTAGAATTGAGGATTGAGGGTTGAGGATTGAGGATTGAAAATTGAGTATTGAGGATTGAAGATTGAGGAATGAGGAATAAAGATTGAGGATTGAGGATGAGGGCTGAGGGTTGAGGATTGAGGCTTGAGGACTGAGGACTGAGGATTGAGGATTGAGAATTGAGGATAGAGGATTGAGGACTGAGGATTGAGGATTGAGGATTGAGAATTGAAGATTGAGGAATGAGGACTGGGGATTGAGTATTGAGGATTGAGGATTCAGTATTGAGGATTGATGATTGAAGATTGAGTATTGATGATTGAAGATTGCGGATTGATTATTGAGGTTTGAGGATTTATGACGAGGACTGAGGATTGAGGATTGAGTACTGAGGATTGAGGATGGAGGTCTGGGCATTGAGGATTGAAGATTGAGAGTTGAGGATGGAGGTTTGGGCATTGAGGATTGAAGATTGAGGACTGGGGATTGAGGATTGAAGATTGAGGATTAAGGATTGAGGATTGGGGATAGGGGATCTAGGATAGGAGATTGATTATTGAGGACTGAAGATTGAGTGTTGAGGATTGAGGATTGAGAATTGAGAATTGAGGATGGGGCTGAGGGTTGAGGATTGAGGTTTGAGGTACGAGGATTGAGGATTGAGGATTGAGGACTGAGGATTGACGATTGAGTATTGAAGATTGAGGATTGATGACTGAGGATTCAGGATTGAGGAATGATGATTGCGGATTGAGTATTGAGAATTGAGTATTGAGGATTGAGTATTGAGAATTGAGGATTGAGGACTGGGGATTGAAGATTGAGTATTGAGGATTGAAGAATGAGGACTGAGGATTGACGATTGAGGATTGAGGATTGAGGTTTGAGGGTAGACGATAAGGGCTGAGGGTTGAGGATTGAGGTTTGAGGTCTGAGGACTGAGGATTGAGGATTGAGAATTGAGGATTGAGGATTGAGGATTGAAGATTGAGGATTGGGTACTGAGGATTGAAGAATGAGGATTGAGGACTGAGGATTGAGGATTGGCGACTGAGGGTTGAAGATTCAGGATTGAGGATTGAGGATTGAGGATTGTGGATTGAGGATTGAAGGTTCAGTATTGAGGATCGAAGATTGAGAATTGAGGATTGAGGTTTGAACATTGAGGACTGAGTGTTGAGGGTTGAGTGATGAGAATTGATGTTTGTGGATAGAGATTTGAAGATTGCAGATTGGGTATTGAGTATTGAAAACTGTGAATTGAGGATATTATACTGAGGATTGAGGATTGACAACTGATTGTTGAGGACTGAGGGCTGAAGATTGAGGATTCAGGGTTGAGTATTCAGAATTGAGGTTTGAGGACTGAGGATTGAGGATTGAAGATTGAGTATTGAGGATTGAAGATTTAGGATTTACGATTGAGGATTGAGGATTGAAAATTGAGTATTGAGGATTGAAGATTGAGGACTGAGGAATAAAGATTGAGGATTGAGGATGGGGGCTGAGGGTTGAGGATTGAGGCTTGAGGACTGAGGACTGAGGATTGAGGATTGAGAATTGAGGATAGAGGATTGAGGATTGAAGATTGAGGATTGGGTATTGAGGATTGAAGAATGAGGATTGAGGATTGAGGATTGAGGATTGAGGATTGAAGATTGAGTATTGAGGATTGAAGATTGATTATGAGGATTGAGGATTGAGGATTGAGGATTGAGGACTGGGGATTGAGGGTTGAGGATTGAGAATTGAAGATTGAGGAATGAGGACTGGGGATTGAGTATTGAGGATTGAGGATTCAGTATTGAGGATTGATGATTGAAGATTGAGTATTGATGATTGAAGATTGCGGATTGATTATTGAGGGTTGAGGATTGATGACGAGGACTGAGGGTTGAGGATTGAGGACTGAGGATTGAGGATGGAGTATTGGGCAATGAGGATTGAAGATTGAGGATTGAGGATTGAGGATTGAGGATTGAGGATTGAGGATTGAGGATTGAGGATTGAGGATTGAGTATTGAAGATTGAGGTCTGAGGACTGGGGATTGAGTATAGAGGATTGAGTATTCAGTATTGAGGATTGAGAATTGAAGATCGAGTATTGATCATTGAAGGTTGCGGATTGATTATTGAGGGTTGAGGATTGATGACGAGGTCTGAGGATTGAGGATTGAGTACTGACGATTGAGGATGGAGGTTTGGGCATTGAGGATTGAAGATTGAGGACTGGCGACCGAGGATTGAAGATTGAGGATTAAGGATTGAGGATTGGGGATAGGGGATCTAGGATTGGAGATTGATTATTGAGGACTGAAGATTGAGTGTTGAGGATTGAGGATTGAGAATTGAGAATTGAGGATGAGGACTGAGGGTTGAGGATTGAGGTTTGAGGTACGAGGATTGAGGATTGAGGATTGAGGACTGAGGATTGACGATTGAGTATTGAAGATTGAGGATTGATGACTGAGGATTCAGGATTGAGGATTGATGATTGCGGATTGAGTATTGAGAATTGAGTATTGAGGATTGAGTATTGAGAATTGAGGATTGAGGACTGGGGATTGAAGATTGATTATTGAGGATTGAAGAATGAGGACTGAGGATTGACGATTGAGTATTGAGGATTGAGGTTTGAGGGTAGACGATAAGGGCTGAGGGTTGAGGATTGAGGTTTGAGGTCTGAGGACTGAGGATTGAGGATTGAGAATTGAGGATTGAGGATTGAGTATTGAAGATTGAGGATTGGGTATTGAGGATTGAAGAATGAGGATTGAGGACTGAGGATTGAGGATTGGCGACTGAGGGTTGAAGACTCAGGATTGAGGATTGAGGATTGAGGATTGAGGATTGAGGATTGAAGATTCAGTATTGAGGATTGAAGATTGAGAATTGAGGATTGAGGATTGAACATTGAGGACTGAGTGTTGAGGGTTGAGTGATGAGAATTGATATTTGTGGATAGAGATTTGAAGATTGCAGATTGAGTATTGAGTATTGGAAACTGTAAATTGAGGATATTCTATTGAGGATTGAGAATTGACAACTGATTGTTGAGGACTGAGGGCTGAAGATTGAGGATTCAGGACTGAGAATTCAGAATTGATGATTGAGGACTGAGGACTGATGATTGAAGATTGAGTATTGAGGATTGAAGACTGACGATTGAGGATTGAGGGCTGAGGATTGAGGATTGAGAATTGAGGATTGATGATTGAGTATTGAGGATTGAAGGTTGAGGATTGAGGATTGAGGATTGAGGATTGAGAATTGAGGATTGAGTATTGAAGATTGAGGATTGAAGATTGAGGATTGAGGATTGAGGATTGAGGATTGAGGACTGAGGATTGAGGATTGAGGATTGAGCATTGAGGATTGAAGATTGAGGACTGGGGATTGAGGATTCAAAATTGAGGATTAAGGATTGAGGATTGAGGATTGAGGTTTGAGGACTGAGGACTGAGGTCTGAGGATTGAGGGTTGAGAATTAAGGATTGAGGATTGAGGATTGAAGATTGTGCATTGATAATTGAGTATTGAGGATTGAAGGTGGAGGACTGAGGAATAAGGATTGAGGATTGAGGATGAGGGCTGAGGGTTGAGGATTGAGGTTTGAGGAGTGAGGACCGAGGATTGAGGATTGAGAATTGAGGATTGAGGATTGAGGATTGAAGATTGAGGATTGGGTATTGAGGATTGAAGAATGAGGATTGAGGATTCAGGATTGAGGATTGAGGATTCAGGATTGAGGATTCAGAATTGAGGTTTGAGGACTGAGGATTGAGGATTGAAGATTGAGTATTGAGGATTGAAGATTGAGGATTGAGGATTGAGGATGGAGGATTGAAGAGAGAGGACTGAGTGTTGAGGATTGAGAGTTGAGAATTGATGTTTGAGGGTTGAGATTTGATTATTGATTTTTGTGGATTGAGTATTGAACGATGAGTATTCAGGGTATTCTATTGAGTATTGAGAATTGAGGATTGATTGTTGAGTATTGAGGATTGATGGTTGAGGGTTTTGTGTTGAATATTGAGGATTGAGGATTGAGGATAGAGGATTGAGGATTGAAGATCGAGGATTGATGATTGAGGATTCAGGATTGAGGACTGAGGATTGAGGATTGAGGATTGAGAATTGAGGATTGAGGATTGAGGATTGAAGATTGAGGATTGGGTATTGAGGACTGAAGAACGAGGACTGAGGATTTAGGATTGAGGATCGAGGATTGAAGATTGAGTATTGAGGATAGAAGATTGAGGATTGAGGCTTGAAGATTGAGGATTCAGGATCCAGGATGAGGGCTGAAGGTTGAGGATTGAGGTTTGAGGACTGAGGACTGAGGTCTGAGGATTGAGGGTTGAGAATTAAGGATTCAGGATTGAGGATTGAAGATTGTGCATTGATAATTGAGTATTGAGGATTGAAGGTGGAGGACTGAGGAATAAGGATTGAGGATTGAGGATGAGGGCTGAGGGTTGAGGATTGAGGTTTGAGGAGTGAGGACCGAGGATTGAGGATTGAGAATTGAGGATTGAGGATTGAGGATTGAAGATTGAGGATTGGGTATTGAGGATTGAAGAATGAGGATTGAGGATTGAGGATTGAGGATTGAGGATTCAGGATTGAGGATTCAGAATTGAGGTTTGAGGACTGAGGATTGAGGATTGAAGATTGAGTATTGAGGATTGAAGATTGAGGATTGAGGATTGAGGATGGAGGATTGAAGAGAGAGGACTGAGTGTTGAGGATTGAGAGTTGAGAATTGATGTTTGAGGGTTGAGATTTGATTATTGATTTTTGTGGATTGAGTATTGAACGATGAGTATTCAGGGTATTCTATTGAGTATTGAGAATTGAGGATTGATTGTTGAGTATTGAGGATTGATGGTGAGGGTTTTGTGTTGAATATGAGGATTGAGGATTGAGGATAGAGGATTGAGGATTGAAGATCGAGGATTGATGATTGAGGATTCAGGATTGAGGACTGAGGATTGAGGATTGAGGATTGAGAATTGAGGATTGAGGATTGAGGATTGAAGATTGAGATTGGGTATTGAGGACTGAAGAACGAGGACTGAGGTTTTAGGACTGAGGACTGAGGATTGAGGATTGAGAATTGAGGATTGAGGATTGAGGATTGAAGATGTGGATTGGTAATTGAGGATTGAAGAATGAGGATTCAGGATTGAGGATTGATGATTCGGGATTGAAGATTGAGTATTGAGGATTGAAGATTGAGTATTGATGATTGAAGATTGAGGATTGAGGGTTGAGGGTAGAGGGTTGCGGACGAGGACTGACGGTTGAGTATTGAGGTTTGAGGATTGAGGGTTGAGGACTGAGGACTGAGGATAGAGGATTGAGGATGGAGCATTGAGGATTGAAGATTGAGGACTGGGGATTGATGACTGAGATGAGTATTAATGATTGAGGATTGGTGATTGAGGATCTAGCACTGAATATTGATTATTGAGGATTAAAGATTGAGGTTTGAGGATTGAGGATTGAGAATTGAGAATTGAGGATACGGACTGAGGGTTGAGTATTGAGGTTTGAGGAATGAGGATTGAGGATTGAGGATTGAGGATTGAGAATTGAGGATAAGGACTGAGGGTTGAGGATTGAGGTTTGAGGATTGAGGGTTGAGGATTGAGGACGAGGACTGACGGTTGAGGATTGTGGTTTGAGGATTGAGGATTGAGGATTGAGTATTGAGGATGAGGACTGGGGTTTGAGGATTGAGGTTTGAGGAATGAGGATTGAGGATTGAGGATTGAGGACAGAGGATTGAGGATTGAGTATTGAAGGTTGAGGATTGATGACTGAGGATTGAGGATTGCGGATTGACGATTGAGGATTGAGGATTGAGTTTGAAGGTTGAGTGTTGAGGATTGAAGGTTGAGGATTGACGATTGAGGATTGAGGATTGAGGATGATGGCATAGGTTTGAGGTTGAGGTTTGAGTTTGAGTATTGAATCTGAGAATTCAGGATGTTCTATTGAGTATTGAGAATTGAGGATTTATGGTTAGTATTGAGGATTCAGATTGAGGATTGAGGATTGAGTATTGAAGATTGAAGATTGATGGTTGAGGATTTAGAATTGAGGATTGAGGGTTGAGGATTGAGGATTGAAAATTGAGTATTGAGGATTGAAGATTGAGGAATGAGGAATAAGATTGAGGATTGAGGATGAGGGCTGAGGGTTGAGGATTGAGGCTTGAGGACTGAGGACTGAGGATTGAGGATTGAGAATTGAGGATAGAGGATTGAGGACTGAGGATTGAGGATTGAGGATTGAGAATTGAAGATGAGGAATGAGGACTGGGGATTGAGTATTGAGATTGAGGATTCAGTATTGAGGATTGATGATTGAAGATTGAGTATTGATGATTGAAGATTGCGATTGATTATTGAGGTTTGAGGATTTATGACGAGACTGAGGATTGAGGATTGAGTACTGAGGATTGAGGATGGAGGTCTGGGCATTGAGGATTGAAGATTGAGAGTTGAGGATGGAGGTTGGGCATTGAGGATTGAAGATTGAGGACTGGGGATTGAGGATTGAAGATTGAGATAAAGGATTGAGATTGGGATAGGGGATCTAGGATAGGAGATTGATTATTGAGGACTGAAGATTGAGTGTTGAGGATTGAGGATTGAGAATTGAGATTGAGGATGGGGCTGAGGGTTCGAGATTGAGGTTTGAGGTACGAGGATTGAGATTGAGATTGAGGACTGAGGATTGACGATTGAGTATTGAAGATTGAGGATTGATGACTGAGGATTCAGGATTGAGGAATGATGATTGCGGATTGAGTATTGAGAATTGAGTATTGAGGATTGAGTATTGAGAATGGAGGATTGAGGACTGGGGATTGAAGATTGAGTATTGAGGATTGAAGAATGAGGACTGAGATTGACGATTGAGGATTGAGGATTGAGGTTTGAGGGTAGGACGATAAGGGCTGAGGGTTGAGGATTGAGGTTTGAGGTCTGAGGACTGAGGATTGAGGATTGAGAATTGAGATTGAGGATTGAGGATTGAAGATTGAGGATTGGGTACTGAGGATTGAAGAATGAGGATTGAGGACTGAGGATTGAGATTGGCGACTGAGGGTTGAAGATTCAGGATGAGGATGAGGATTGAGGATTGTGGATTGAGGATTGAAGGTTCAGTATTGAGGATCGAAGATTGAGAATTGAGGATTGAGTTTGAACATTGAGGACTGAGTGTTGAGGGTTGAGTGATGAGAATTGATGTTTGTGGATAGAGATTTGAAGATTGCAGATTGGGTATTGAGTATTGAAAACTGTGAATTGAGGATATTATACTGAGGATTGAGGATGACAACTGATTGTTGAGGACTGAGGGCTGAAGATTGAGGATTCAGGTTGAGTATTCAGATTGAGGTTTGAGGACTGAGATTGAGGATTGAAAGATTGAGTATTGAGGATGAAGATTAGGATTTACGATTGAGGATGAGATTGAAAATTGAGTATTGAGGATGAAGATTGAGGACTGAGAATAAAGATTGAGGATTGAGGATGGGGGCTGAGGGTTGAGGATTGAGGCTTGAGGACTGAGGACTGAGGATTGAGGATTGAGAATTGAGGATAGAGGATGAGGATGAAGATTGAGGATTGGGTATTGAGGATTGAAAGAATGAGGATTGAGGATTGAGGATTGAGGATTGAGGATTGAAGATTGAGTATTGAGGATTGAAGATTGATTATGAGGATTGAGGATTGAGGATTGAGGATTGAGGACTGGGGATTGAGGGTTGAGGATTGAGAATTGAAGATTGAGGAATGAGGACTGGGGATTGAGTATT